>NC_053405.1:28697759-28789759 GCF_016859285.1 Xiphias gladius | reverse complement strand
AGTAATGTCTGTTTGGATATTTGCTCTGACATTTTGGAAGATTTGAGGAACCCCTGCTACATGGGACCAGTGGTCATCTCAGCAGCTCACAGTCTGGCTCCAGGGATGACAGGCCGGTCAGTGTGCGTCGTCGTCCCTCGGTCTTTTTCAGAAGATAAAATTTGTTTGAAATATACTTGTTGCTGTCAGTTTGTCTGAAGGTATGAGTTATGTTTCAGCTTTTGAAGCAACAAAGACTGAATGGATACAGAAAATTATTTTTTATTTTCCAAAATGTAAAAAATGTACAAAGATCTGTTGGTAAGTAGTTACATGAATGAAATGGGTTAAAGAGACATCTGAATGGTGATTTAACAGTAATAGGGATTTTTAAAGCATGTTCACAAGGTTGTCTAATTTACTGAAGTAATCACTGTACAGTGACAGAGACACTAAGTAGATTGGAGTTTCTAACAGTATACAACAACACTATCTTCTGGTATCCACTGGTAGACGTTGACTTCCCAAACGGCAGCTCTGAACAAACTCATTTTAATCTGAGTGAAGCACTCGTGTCTCAATGAGGCCATTAGTCCTGCTGGAAACAGCTGACAATACTCTCCCCGGGGAGGAGATGTTGCTTTGTGGAGATTTAGTTACTCTGGGAGGCCTGCTGCATGATGGCCGAACAGAGACTCAACATCTGAAGGTACTCATCTGCACCATCTGACAGGCACTTACCCACAACCTGAACCAGAGAGGAATAAGCACAAATTGAGAATTTATATAGCATCAGTCCATGTGAAGCACATTAACTTCTATGTGACATATAAATCGATTATGGCCCTAATAAAAATCAATGAAATGACTGAATGATTGTATGTTGGATTTTTCCTTTGCAAAAACTCAGATACTGCTCATTGAAAACTGACTCTTAGCCTGTGTTTGGTTGGAAAACATGAGTGGGAGTGAAAGTCACTTTTTCAAGCAAGGCTTAATATTCAACTATAGCCTAAACCCAGCTATGTCAGAGAACTCAGATAATTTCCACTAAAGGGTAAGGTTTAGCATAAACCTGATATTTAAAGACCATAGAATGTTGTATTGCTAAATGTTTAATCACTGCAAGAAATAAGTAATAAACACTACTCTAATTTAAGTCTTAATGATATGCAGTCTTGTGGATTAAGGTTCCTGCTGAAGGTTCCTGAAGGTTCCTCCCTCAAAAATAATGCCCCAGAACATGTTTTCAGTTAGACAAGAACTAAAAATTTCTCCATTAGTTCATAGCATGCTAACACAAGCCCAAATCCCCCCCAGGGTAAAACGTGTCCAACTGATGATTATCAAACTAATTTCAGCCTAGTGACCAGCAGCGCTGCATTTGCTTCTCTTATGTAGTGAGCTTTTCCTCACATACCCAACTTGAATATAACTGATTGCCCATTTTCCCATATTTCATCCAGGATACCTGGAGCTCCACCAGAACAAGCGCTGCATCAGTTCACTTACCGCCATCTTCTCTGTGATAGCTGACTTCTCCTTGTCACTCAGATCAAGCTCTATGATAGACTCATGGAGCTGACTCAGGATCTGTGTGGCTGCGTAGCCTTCATCCACCATGTTCTGACAGATGAGACATTCAACATGTGAGAATATGATGAACAGGGAGTGAGGCAAAGCCAGCGCCTTACACGTTAACTGCATGTCAACATCAGGAATACCCAGAGTAGTATAATCATTTAATGTGGGACATCACAGATGAAATTGGGTTGTTTGATCATTTTTTTTTTTTTTCTTTGTTTCTCAATACATATTAAATTTAAGTCTTTGGCCCGAAACTTCCAGTCTGTAATACTCAACTTTGAACAACTAACAAGAAAATACAGGTATTTCACACAACAGTGTGCTGAAAGTTTAGGACACAAACACAGAGACAAAGCACTGACATCTCAGAACACCTACCCTGACTGCTGCCTCTAGTTTCTCAAATGTTCCTTTGAAGCAGATCTGGAGCAAGTTGTCTATCATCTTGGGAGGGACAACCTATAAGAGAGCACAACAGTGGCATGACGGGAACGGTGGCAAGATTTTGGATGTACAGGAAGTTTGACCTAACCAAATACATCATACATCATCAGTTTCTCCAGTCTCCCATATAACACAAAGAAGTACGTCTCACCCCGGCTATTTCAATGACAGCTGCCTCTGTGATCTCTTTGTCGATGTTGAGGCGCGCAGCACTCTGGAGAAAGGTGATGGCTTTCCGCAGGTCTCCCTCAGACACCCTCACCAATGCTGCTATACTCTAGATGAACAGAAACAATCGTCACATCTCAACTACACAGGCTGTGCAAAGAAAACAGTTGAGTTCTTTGTCAGACCTGAAGCATAGAAAGATTCTTCCGGATGAAGTTATATGCATGAAGTATGAGCTGTTAAGTAGCTGGTGTAGACACCAGCGTTAGTTAAATTGCTCTATCAGACAGTTGAAAAATGTGGCTGAAATGTATCCTGTGTTGATGTGGTTTAAGCTGTTGAAAAACACATTCCCCACCACTTTTTCACTGGACTAAAAGATCAAATCAACCAGGCAGTATGCACATTAAAACATATATATAATTTTAAACATTTTACAGGCAGGCTAGTCTCTTTATTTTTTAACTCTCTTTTTCATTTTTGGCTGGACCACAAAAGTGGGTCCAGCCCTATAAACACGAATGTCCATGACTAAGTGAGTGAGTGATAAAGTTACACCATTGGTTAGCCGAACAAGTGTTGGAGTTTCCCCATCAGCCATTGCTCTTTCAAAATGAATTGGCACAAACAGTTTCTATTGTGTCACCAGGGGGTGTTTACAGGCAGTGTTGCCAATTTAGCGCCTCCCTTTAGTGACTTTTCTTCACAAAAGCACCTAGAGACAAATCTAGCGATCTTAGCTACTTTTCCATAGTAGGTCCATTTTGTTGTAGAACCAAAACAATGAATTAATTAAACAAGTAGTTGATCAACAGAAAAGTAACTGCCAACTTTTTTGACAATAAATTAATCAGTTACTTTTCCAGTAAAAATGCATTTTATGGTACACTTTTATGGATTTTGCTTTTCTATGTTTTATAACACTGTACACTAAATATATTTGGGTTGTTGGACTGTTGGTCAAACAAGCAATACGAAGCTGTTAAAATCTGACAAATGTCTCTCTAAATTTTCTGGTATAAAACAGTTAACTGATGGAGAAAATAATCATAATATTAATTGATATTGAAAGTAATTGTTAGTTGAATCCCATGTTAGACTTGATGTTTTGTTTTACAGGCATTATTTTTCTCCTTCAATCCACAAAATGGGCCTCATGCAAGAATAGGATTTGTTCTTAAGTGACACCTAGTATGAGTGATTTAAGAGAATTTGTGGCATTCACCAATTTTCTCCTTTTACTTAGAATTTTCTCTTAGGTAAGAACAAACTTCATGAGTGATCCAGACCTGTCATACAAGTCATGAATAGATAGTCTTGTCTTTCTCCTTCAGGTGAAACACTCATTTCACCTGAATTCAGGATGCCTTATAAAAGGTTAACATTTTTTCAAGTATGTCTTAAAACAATAGTCAGGTGCCCATATGAACATTGAAACATTTTTTTCTTTTTCTTCACATCATTCCTCCTGCATATACTGGCCATTAAAACCCAGTCCTCCTTCCATGTAAAAATACATTCTGAAGCTCAGCAGAAGCTGTTATGAGGTTCCACCAGCATGAATTAATCAAAATCAAGTGGGTATTTTCCAAAGTTAGTATTTTTGTACATAATTCCCTGTAACAAAAAGACAGATGAACTTTGACATGTAGTTTTCCACAGAATGAAGAATGTAGATTTTGCCCCCCATTACTTGCATTGGAAATACATTTGGGAAGGATCTCTTTGGGGCCAGTATGGACAGGGAAGAATGATTACAGCAAGAAAAACCTGTTTCAATGTTCGTATGGGCATCTGACTGTTTTAAGACAGTCTTAAAAAAAAAAAAAGTAAACCAATCCTTTGATCCCAATGAACTTTAAACAATACTGATATTATAACTGAGACAAATTCAATGCAAAATTGATAATCTCTTCACCAGATCATTGTCATCATTATGTTTTGCCAATTTACTGAGGTTTTTTTTTTTTTTTTGATTTTCTCATTTTTACTGGAATACTTGATGTAGCAACTTATACAGTTCATTAGTTGTTAGGAAAATTCTCTCACTCCAACAGCTGCCTCAGAGTCCTTTTGCAGGTCACTGTCTATTATCATTCTCTCCTGCACCTCACAGTGTAACATTTCCCACTGTTGGCTGTAATATTCCCTTTTCTAAAAATGCAGTGACTGTTACGTCCCCTTGACTGCCTCTCACCTAAGTCATGGACTGCTTTGCTTTAGAAAGATGTTCTTTTGCATCTATCTTCATGTCAAACTATTCAATCTTTATTGCTGTCACAGAACTGAGCTGCTCTTGACCTGTTGTTGGCAGCTGTTGATTTCTGATGGCAAGACTTGATGTAGTTAGGCCAAAATTAATTTCCCATTCATGTCTATGTGAAACAGCTCAAGACACTTTTGCTCTCAGTCACAAATTCGCTCGCCAATTTGATTGGACTTGACCCGTGAAATTTGTGGGGCTCTCTCATGTCTAGCTGATTTGAGAGAGGGCGTGGGATTAACATCTCATTAAGGAAAAAATACAAAGAGATAAAAAATGATGCAGCTTGGCTGTACTGAGTGTAAAGACTGACAGAGGTTATAGACAGTAAAATGTTTGATAAAACGCTGTAATTCACAACTTGTGTGTTTACAACTCTACCCACACCATTTCCTGTTCTCAATGCTTTCAGCCCCACCATGCAAGTAAATTTCACCAGGCAGATTTTGATTGACTGCATCATTACTCTGAAACTTGCCCACAAAAGGAGCAGAACATGGAATCTTATATAGCAATTTTAGAGGCGGTGATTCTGCTTATGATCAAATCTCACTAACGCGCAACTTCTGATGAATATATGGTATTAATCAGACTGAAAGGAGCAATATTCAACAAGTTTGTGCAGTTAATAGAGTTTGGAGAATCCAATTTTGAAGACTCAAAAAAGGAAGACAGATTTAGGATAAAAATATGAAAATGTTTTTTCATGAGGCCCAATATCTTCTATAGAAGTAAAAGTCAAAAAACATTTAAACTGTTTGCAAATTTATTTCACAAAAGAAATATGCCCTTTATGCCTGTAGGTGGTACTGTCATTCAGTATTTGGTAGAAGCTCCACTTACAGTAAATATTAAACAGGGTCTCCAAGAATTTATATGAAGATAAAAGAGAAATTAAAGGAAAGTGACTATAAATAGAACTAAAGCAAACTACTGTAAGAAAATATATCTATTTGAGCAGCAATTACAGCTTTGATTCTTCTTAAGTATGACCCAGTCACAACTGGATCAACTTAAGGATGGTAGAAGGTACCAGGACACATCCAAGCTCAATCTGATGTGACATGGTAACACAGATACGAAAAGCAAATTAGGTATATTACTTTTAAAGAACGTGCCAATTCCAGGTTTGCTAAGCATCCCCAAACCGAACTTACTGTGGGTAACACATTTCGCTCAAAAATGCCTTGGTAATCTTCTGATTTCATCTTTCCTTTCATACATTCAATGTCTACCAGAGGCAGGAAAGCAGCCCCGCAGCATGACAGAACCTCCTACATGTTTTACTGTAGGGAGGTTCTACTTCATTATGGGCATCAATTTGTCGCTTATAAACAAACTAATGTACCGCATTCCCAAAGACCTTTAGTTTGGTTTCATCTGTCCACAGAACATTATCCCAGAAAGACTGTGGTTTATCTATGAAAGGTTTGCAAGCAATAGTCTTGTCGTGCCTTTTTTTCAATAGTGGTGTCCTCCTTTGGCGAATTGGTTTAGTGTGTGGCGTATGGTACGGGCTGAAACCACCACTCCAGATTGCTCCAGGTCAGCCTGAAGCTCTTCAAATGTCCAGCGTGGTGTTTTTTTCTACAATCCGAATCAACCTTAACAGACTTCTCTCACTGAGTTTCTTCTTAGCACCACGTCCTGGAAGCACCTTAGTTTTATGACTTTGCAACATATTCATAATATTATGAACTGTTGCATCAAAAGGCTGCAAATAATTGTGTTAAGACTAGATTTTATGTCTGTATTTTTTTACTTTGCTATACGAGAATTTTTTTGAATCGATGTTCAATAATTTTGGACATTTTATTAAATATTCTGATTATACAAAATTAATTAGTTAATTTGCATTCATTTCTGAAGATATTCTAAATTCTGCACTTAAAATTCGGGGGGCCAATAATTTCAACCAGGACTGTCAATTAACTAGGGCCCTACCTGCTCGTAGATAAGAATGTCTTCAGAGGCTCCAAAACCTGTTCCGTGTTCCAGTTTTTTTTAATGTTTTTGTTCATTTTTTGGTCAATTCTTCATTCTTAGTGTTCTGGGTACAACAGCAGGTTAACAGCCCCCTTTAGTAATGTTCAATCTTTTGCAGCAGTTTTATTAAAAAAAAAATTTTTTCTTGGTTTGGACCAAATTGACTGAACTACAGGCATGAAAGAGATTAAAAATTTCTTACAAGTTCCCATTACAAAAACATTGTAATATTCTTTCTTTCTTACCTGTTTGGTATATTTGAGCTTCTCCTTGTTGCAGATAACAAGCAGGCGCTCTTCTTGGATCTGATTGGCTAGAGGTTTGAAGCGAAACTTGGAACACCTGGAGGACAGAGGTTCTATAATCCTAGAGAACATAGATGCACAGCAGGGTCAGGATCAGTCACACAGAGTGTGTGTTTGTGTACTGTTGATTGTGATCGGTCAGCTGACCTGCTGATGTAGTTACAGATGAGGCAGAAGCGGGTGGTGCGCGATTCTTTCTCCATGGTCCGTCTGAGAGCGGCCTGAGCTGGTGCGGTCATGGAGTCTGCTTCATCAAGGATGATGATCTTAAAAGGAGGACATGGCTTCCCACTACAAATACAGAAGGACACAGTGTCTGAAAGTATTAGAATTAGTTTGGAATTCACTGACTGATAGATACAATCTACAACTATTCATCCCAACACTAACGGTTTTTCAATGCAATCAATGCCGACTCACTCTGGACGAGCCCCTGCCACGGTAAGATGAGCAAAGTTCTTGACCTTCTCTCTGACAACCTGGATGCCGCGTTCATCAGAGGCATTGAGCTCTAGCACCCTCTGTCTGTAAAGCTCTGGACTGGAAGAGAGACAGTGGAGGAGGATGGGATTCATACAAAAGGGAAATCCATGAACAGAAAACAGGTGAATGATCAAACTAAAGTGAAAAGGGAAATTAAGAGAAATTTGTGGAAATGCAAAGAGCTGGAATCTCTGCTTCTTATTCACAACACTATTAACCGTTCACTCACCCATAAAGTTCTCTAGCAGCAGCTAAGATGGTTGAGGTTTTTCCTGTTCCAGGAGGGCCATAGAAAAGCAAGTTGGGAAGCTGCAATTAACACACCAATGAGACTTTGCCTAGGACAACACAAAAAGACTGCATGATTTAGCTGATGTTTGTCTTTGTTTGTGTACTGTTTTTTGGGTACTTAGTTAATTTTTTTTCATTTACTATTTACCTTTAAATTGTTGCAATATTACTGCCTGACTGTATTATTATTAAGAGTTGTAAGTTTTTTTTCTCCAAGGAAGTGCAGAAAGGAGAAGAAAAAATAGATATATGAATTGAAAAAAAAAAACAAACAAACATTGGTCTTTATGTATATACCATATGTTGTCTATGTAAGACACAGTGTTCGAAGTCACAAAGCAGTTTTGGGGTTCACGGTCATGGTGAAAGGCACTTCTAAATGCAGACAGAAAGAGTCAGGGTATCTGGTTATATTATGTATTTTTCATATTGTTAACAAATCCCATATAAGGACCAAAACCAATAATGAATTGATCCTACTAATGTGTATTGTGTGTGTATCCAAAGCCTGCTATATCTTTTTCCCCTCTGCTATAGAGCTCCAATGTTGTCCAAAAGCACCAAGTGTGGATTATTCTGCCAATGAAAGTAGTCTCCAACAAATACATTAGTTTCTCCTATTTGAGTAACATTTGCTTAACATTGCAGTTGTCAAGTGGCAGGTGTGATTTGTCAGAGAGGGAAAAAAAAGTCAGAATGAAGTTTAAACAAAAAAAAAACAAAAAACAAACTATTTTCACATTTGAAAGGTTCAAAATCAGTTAATCAAACAACACAATGCTGCAGCTAATTTGCATTTTTCCACAGCATTTTGACCTGTCATAGTAAGAAAAACAGGTGTTACTAATAACATTAACAATGGCTCCAAGTGTCCCAGTAAGCCATGACAGAGTGGCAGTGATATGAAAAATACCAGAACCTTGAAACTGAAGCAGATAAATGGAATTCAGCCATCACTCATTCCATCAGTTACACCTGTGCTGAACAAGAAATACAACTAAATTTAACTGCATGTAGACAGTTGAGTGTCTATAAAGTTGGCTTTTCAAAAGGTGTTATAATAATATCATAATTATTATTGTTATCATTATAAGAACAACTTCCTGGTTTTGGTTTGGAACTAACTCTTTAACAGCAAAAAAACCACAGGGTAAAATTTACCCTTGACGGTTTTTCCAATTGTACATTACAATAAAATATTCAAGTCCCCCAGTCTTTGACTTTTCCTAAAACTGTTATGTAGCACCCCCTACTGTTGAAATAGTTAAAATAAAACCAGATGAAAATCAGGGGAATTTATACCTCTAAGCACCAATAGGTAAAATGTACCCACTATAGTTTGCAATTATTTTTGTGCAACTTATAATTAAATATTCTTTGCTTTTTGGTTACTACGGTGCTTTATCAGCTAGACCTGTGTCAGGTCATAATTCCACATAGCCCATGATGGATGCCAAAGAGGCATTAGAGGGACTGATTGCAATGAGTGATGGGGAGTCAGATGGTGGGGAGATATCAGGACTGGATCACACGCCGTGGGTTGGTTCTGCATCTGATGGGTCATCTGACAATGATCCAGAGTCCCAGAGAAATGTGAGGCCGTCTGACCATCCACTTCGAGACAGATCTACTACAGCACTTGCAGAAAGTAAGCATGCATAAACTTTGCACGTGCTTTCATTTCAGCAGGTAATCAATCTAGCACGATCTCGCTGCCATAGGTGGTCTGCTATAATGCACAAAGGCTGGCCTAATTATTTGCTAATATCACCACTAACTACTGTGATAGCTTAGATATATATAAGACAGTTTTTGCCTACGTAGCCTAACATAATTATGTTGTGAAGATTGAAATGTATGATGTATATTTTGGTTAGTATAAGAGCCTTCACTTACATCTGCTCCTTCCAGAGACTTCTTCAGCACTGCTACCACCTCCTCCTGAAAGGCCACCTCATCAACAGACTTTGGCCTGCTGGGGTTTACAAAAACAAAGCCGGTTAATATTTATTTGCCATGTTGGCTAACTAATTAATTAGACACATTTGATATAGCCTTTCAAGGGTATGATTCATCTTTAATACACTGTATAATACACTAAGTGCTCATTTTTTTTAGGTACACCTGTACAATCTATTGCAAGCCGATACAAAAGCCCTGCCATCAGTCATAATGTTCGGTTTTTGGTGACATTGTTGGAAATGTTTAAATTAAATTATATGTTTACTGAGGCCATAGTTAAAGGTGGTGTTGTGATGGACTATATTATTTTGAGAGGTGTTTTTATAATTTTTTTGTCCTTCCCATTTACGAACATGAGGGCAGATTTGATACACTTCTCAAAAATAATGTTATCCAGTACAACCCCACCACTAACTATGACCTCAGGGCTAAAACACCATTGAATTAACCCTTCTAGGACAGCGTCAACGAAGATGAACATTATAAGCATTATATCTAAAGAGTTTATGATAAAACAGTTTTATTGGATTGCCTTAGACTGTATAGGTGTAACTTATAATGTGGTTATTCAGTGTATACCATTACTTCTAGCCTAAATACCAATGTTATTTAGAGTAGAAGTAGGGCTGTGTGATATATGAAATAAATTCCAATTATTAAAATTTTTGTTGTTGGACCATGTGTATAATGACTACATCGTAAAATATTGGTTATTACGTTATGCACATAAAGGTTTTTTTTTTAAAAAGCTACACAGATGATAGCTGGTCACGATAGCTGTTTTAAGTTACGACAGTCTCATAAACCGTGATGTGAATAGTTACACTATGTGCACACTGTCGCAGTTTACAGGATTGTTGTGACTTCAGGTGTCTGCCCACTCCAAGTGACTTAAACAGCTCTGGCTATCTTGTAGTGGATTTATACGGTGACATTTACGAGGGGGACAGACTGAAAAAAGACTGAACACGGATCTGAGTTCTTGGTTTGTGCTTGGTGGCGAGGTGCTATGTATTGTTATGAGAGGTGATTATACGGGGAGGCGACTGAGCAGTGTGCGGTATTCAGTCTGTCTGTACCTGCTATGTAGCTGACGCTATCTAGCCAACGGTCTGGAGATATCTGAATTATGTCTAGTCAAAACTGGCCTAAACACAGCGACAGGAGAAGATGTATTGGAGTGTGGGCTTTTCTGCACTGTCTGTGATGAAACTGATCATTTAAATTTATGTCCTACTTAATTGACTCATCTAACACTGACACTCCATCGCTATTGCGCATATATATGTATATGCACAATGATAACAGTCTTGAAGGTGGTGCAGGTCTTTTATTATTCTTGCTTCAACTGTCACATGAGGTTGTTAAAAAATATGTTTCAATCATGTTTTAGTTTTTAAGGGTGTGTGAAAAAAAATGTTTTCATTCATATAATAATTCCAATTCTTCATTCACAGAGGACAGAAATCAGTGGTTTGACACACAATGCACTGAAGTAAGAAAACATAGTGCCCCCCCTTTCTTTTTTATTGAATCAAGAATTTTCTTTAATCGAGAATTGATTCTAAATCGAATTGTAACAACAAGAATCGTGAGATTGCCAAAGATTACCACCCCATTAGTGTCACTGCATTTTGAAGGAAAAAAATCAATTAAAATTTGGAATTGTCCCCAAGTTTGGAAAGAAGAAAACCTGAGATTTTATTTTCTTGGCTGTATCACTAAACGTTTGCTATAGACGATTCTTCTGTACCCTGTCCTTGTTATTCTGGTGGTTTCATATATTCAAACAGACACTGTACAGTACATCTTTTGGATTCACACTTACTATTTTTCGACCCAAGGAATAGCTTTGGCTTTCTTCTCTGTATTGGGCCCTGCTGCTGCCTTGTCTTTCTGAGGTCTGGTCGTCTGAACAGTCGCTCCTTTCAAAAAGGCCTGCATGGCTCCTGACTTCTAATTTTGGTAAAAGCAGCAGAAACATCCAGGGATAAACAAACACACAGATGCAGAAACAGACACACACATAGATAAATATGATACAAAAGCGAAGCTGCAGCACAAGGCTTCCCTTTGACAGAAGATATGCCATGTCTGTAATATCTAGGGGATATTCAGACGGGTCAAACTACCACCTGTATCATCAGGGACTAAACGGTAACCCTGCTGCATTCCAGGGGGCCATCTGCAAGTCTTGCAGGCTGCTCAAATTTAGCACATCTGTCAAAGTGATTAAACTAACATGAGAACACAGTCAATTTGTCAGTTAGATGTAGCTTGACTGTAAAAGTGTTATTCAGCAAGCTTAATTTTACACCAGATAACATTTTCTACCATTACCTAGTTCCATATTCAGATAGTGACGTTAGTGGTTGATACCGAACAGTAGAGTTAACGGAGTTGAAATTTTTTTCCCGAAGTGTCTAGTATTGTTAGATGTGAGAAGAACGAAAATCAAATTAATAGATTTCTGAAGTTTGGCAGGTTGCTTCTCCATACCAGTAATGATATTGTGGTTAAGACTTATGAGCTCCTAAAATTACATTAAGTATCAATGTCGTGTAGCATTACAAACAAGAGCTATCAGGTTAGATAATTTAGCGGCAATTGAATAAATTATAGCTAGCGTTACATATGACAGTAAAGTAACCCGCTAACAACAAATAGCTGGCGCTGGCCTGTTTACCATTGGTTAGCTCACAGTATTAGCCAACTGTTAGCTGTTGATTCTGCAGAGAGACACATCGTGCTTACCTTATATATCAACCGCTGTTAAGACAAGCTCTGAACTAAATATCCCACAGTCGAAGTTACTACGTGTAAAAGCCTAACTATGATACTGGTTGTGATAACGTCTCAGCGTCAGGGAGAAACCGGGTGTTGACATGTGTAACAGCAGCACGGTCTTCCCGCTCTGGCAGCGAAGTAACTTCCGTCTACGACATTTGGTGGCTTCCAATCAGATACTGCGGATGCTGGAGTTGGTCCTGCCCTTCCTTTGCTCTCTCTCTCGTTTCCTAGTACCGGGATGTTTGAGTTTTATTTATTTATTTATTTATTTATTTATTTATTTATATTAACCTCAGTATCAATGAGGTTAATATACTGGGGCTGCGGTCTAAAAGTTTACAAAAAAAACAAAAAACAAAAACCCTTTCCTAACCACTTTTCATTGACCTTGATGGAGAAAGATGTGAATTCGTAAGGACTTGGGAAAAGACAACCACGCTGGTAAGAGAATCCCACCTCACTGACACTAAGATACGTAATTATCATCCGACGGCGGATGTTATTGAAGTGGGTCTGCCATGGTGCCAAAAAGCGCCTCTTATATAATTCCTCTCTTGCGTTCTTACCTTGTTGCTTAATGGAGGTTATATGAAAATATTACTTCATTACCAAGGTTGGAATTCAAATAAAAAAGGACTATAGGCTACCAGTAACAAAAAAGAAACAAAATAGTTATCACATTAGTATGATTGTATGAAAAATAACTGTTTAATTTATATAAGATAGGCATATCACGTTAGGTCTACAAATCTACTACTGTACATAGCATCAATCGAAAGTTTAAGAAATGTTGAATTATAAACATCATCTTGCTAAAAACATATACGAATGACAGAACTTTTATTTTAATACTTTAACTACATTTTGCTGCTAATAATTATGTACTTTTACCTAAGTTAGATTTTCCATGCAGAAATTTTACTTGTAATAAATTATTTTTACATTACTGGTACTTGATGATCTGAATACGTCTCCCACCACTGATTACATATAAAGCTGAAGAGATGATGCAGTTGAACAGGCAAGGGTTGAATACAGTCTTAAGGGGATGTTGTATTACATAGACTAAGATTTAGAAACAAATATGCATAAAGAGAAAAAGCAAAGATTAAACATTAAAAAAACATATTTATGAACTCACACAAGAGGTTTACTGAAGAAGATATAATATTAATATTATTTATAAGATTTTGCATAAATTAAAAGTTTTGTTTAATTTGTTATTACAGATTTTTTAATGTTATAGTGTTTGAAGATATATACTTAGATCTATTTGTTTAAATGTAATAAAACATGGTAACTTGTTCATGAATTTCATTTTATGAATGTAAAATGTGACTAAAATAACGAGCACATTACTGACATATTTTTTACTACTGGAGAAATTAGGACTGTTGAAAATTTATTACAAATCATATTCTTTATGTGAAATTTCCCTCCTAAAATGTGTTTAAGATCCAACTGAAAATAAGCCCAAAACATTGTCACATGAACAAACTGAATAAACAGTGTTTATGAGTCACTAGAGCGATAAATATCAGCATATACTTAGAGATAACATTACTTGGGTCTTCACAGATCGCATCTTCAATTTTTTACTCTGGTTATTAAGTTTGTTTCTGCATGTCTTCTTTCTAAATTGAATAAATACCTGCTGTTATTTTCACCCTCCTCTAAAAGATTTCATTCAGTTCCTGCTGTAATTTTTTTTAAAGCGATAGCACGGTTTTCATTGTTTGCATTATGATCCAAAGTTAGAGCAGAGATGTCTTTATTTATTTCTTCTGTTCTCGATTTCTTTTTATATGCATGGTCAACTTTCTAATTTCATAATTTAGACATTTCCAATACTTTTCATTTTCAGTACTTTCCCATTACTTTTTAGAGAAAATAAAGAGAAACTGTTGTTTGCGGATGTTGCAGTACGTCTCAATGTCCCGTTTATTGTTTTCTTATTAAAACTGCCCTTTTGGGGGAACCCAAGACGTTTGGGTACAGCAGTAAACAAACAAAACTCTACCAAATCCTATTTAAGTTGTATTACGACAGTATAAGAAATAAGAAATGACCTGGATATGATAAAAAATATTATATATATATCGAAATGCAAAACAGTAGCCCAATTAACACTAACTATTGTGTAACTTCACCACACTGCGGCTGCCAGTTTCTCCAAAGTCCACAGGGAGCAGGAATCAGGAGTAACATGCACAGGCTAACAAGCTAACAGGATAACAGGCAAGCTGAAAGCCTCCAGCAGGGCCTCTTATTGGATGGCAGAGTAGGTATAAGTAGCCTAAGTGGCAGGTTGAGGCTGTGTGCAGATGTCTCTGGCTAATGGTTGTCCCCCAGCACCGTCCCAGGAGACTCATGGAGAGATGCTAATGCCCCTGCCCGGCATTGCATTAATCAAAATGGGGAGCTGGATCAGCAGACGTTTCTGGTAGCACTGAATGAACCCAGGCAGCCAAAGCATTAATGACAAAAGATGGGTGAAGGCTATTCATTGCCCTCATGATATAATAATGGTGAAGTCACACGTGCTTAACAATGATATTGTCTTTTAAGTGACTCAAAAAATGACAATGTTAATTTTAAAATGAATTTCTTTTTTATTTCTCCAACCTTAAATCTAACAAAATCTGGGACTATTTCAGTTTGAGGATCAGTCTGTTTCAGTAACTCCGATCCATGTACAGCCCAGCTCCAGGCACCGGGATTTCTCTCTTGGACCGATAAACCCGCACCACAGCAATCCACCCTCCCCTTTGTTTCTGTGTCTCTCCCTCCGCCCTTGCTGGCAGTTGTAGCAGCCTTCTGATTCGTCTTCCCACTTCATGACTCATCTTCTTTATTATGGCAAACAGAGCATCACCAAACAGCAGTGCTTTCTCACCCAGAGCCTGAAAGGTGTCCCTGTAAGGGGAGTGGACTCACAAAAATATACAGAGAAATATATGTAGGAGCATCCTTTCCTTTTTCTAAGTTTGCATGCCTTTTTTTTTTACTGTGAGGATTGTTGTGCTTTTGACTTGGATAATAGGTTTTCCAGCGTCATAAAAAGGTCTGAATAACTTTCTGAGTAGCTGATGTTTTTGCTGACTAGTTAGCTTTCTTAAATCTAATTACGTAGCGGCTGTTTTTTTCTGTGACTTACAAATTTACTGACGAACTGGCCTTTTTCTTTAAAGATTTTCCAACAGTTTTTTCAGTAACTGCCAAGTTTGCTGACTGACAGGCTGACAACCAACTGTCTCTTTTGTTCAATGACCGACTGCTTTTTGGTCACTAAACACTGGCTTACTGTTTATCCTATTCACTGACTGGCTGGCTGATCTACTTGCTGTTTTATACCCGGACTGGCTGCCTCGGTCATTTCACTTGTGCCCCGCTCACAATCTGATTATTTTATCCCCAGGCTTACTATTTTGCTGAATGGCTGGGAGTGGCATCATCATTACCATCCTCGGGGTTTCCGACCATTTGGATTTGGAGGAGCTGCAATGAAGGAGAGGAGAGGCTCGACGGAAAAAAAAAAGAAAAGAAAAGAACTACAAACAAAAAGCAGCAGAGCAGAGAAGAAAACTTCAGAGGAGAAAAAGCAGGGGAGATTGTTGAGGAAAGGACGGGTGACAAGAGGAGGCGTGGCAGCAGAGAGAGAGAAGGAGAGGAGATTGGATGCAACCCACACACTGAGATGCTGTGCTGGCTGAGAGAAGACGAGATGTCGGTCCAGGAGCTGCTACAGAGGGTGCAGTGTGTCATCACTCATGTCGGTGAGTCGTTTCATTTCTCCCCTTTTATCCTCATTTTCCTCTGTATGTACCGCACTTTCAGAACTAGAAGAGCTTTTGTCTTCAAGAGTATCTCCTCTGGGGAAATGTAAAATGTACGGGAGATTCCTCTTCTCTTGAACTATCCTCCTGTTGTTTGTTCAATTATGGTGGAAGATGTGGAAGAAGGTTGTGTAAAAATCCTATTCACAGTATGTTTTTATTTACAAATTTTACAAGGTCAGTACTTAATGGATTTACAATCTTACATTGCTATTAGCCAATTCGGTTTTATCCTATATCCTGTCACCTTTTCTCTACCTTTCTCTTCCTTGTTTGCTTTCTCCCGCCGTCTCTCCTCTGCTCTTTTCCTTTCCATCTCCCCTTCATCTCCACCATTTCTCATTCCCTCCCACCCATCCCTTTCCCTTTCTTTCTGCCTCCCCATCATCTACCTTCCCTCTCTTCATTTTCCTCTCCTGCTTCCATCCTTTTTCCTCCTCCTCCTCTCTCATTCTGCGTCCGGGTCATTTCCCGGCTGATGGGGAAGTAGGTTAATGTGCCACGCTGGAGACTATCGCACAACATCCTCCATCACTGCAATTCCTGTATTGCATTGCAGCCAACCAAGGGTGGGTGGATGGTGGGGGTTGGGTGTATTGTACAGCCCATTACCATGGAAACTGAGCTAGCTTCTCCTAACCAAGGGACCCTGAATTGATTTATTGGTTTTTCCTACGTCACCTACAAAACATATTTGCTGTTGCTGTTTACTCTTATAGTAAATTCTAAGAGACAGGTTTGGAAGATCATATGATATGATCAAAAAAACTATATTCAAGATTAACTGTAACATAGGTAATATGTATAGTGAAACAGACTGTGGCATATTCTTTAAGACTATATGGAGTTGGAGTTGGCACGGAACTATAGATGTTAAAATTTCCATTTTTTGAGCACTTTAAGCACTTCTCACCCATGTTGGGTTCAACATTTGGCTCATTTTTGTCCTTGAAAAAAGTAGTTTACAGAGTAACTCACCACAGGGTCCATTAGCTCTCCTTTATTCTTTATTGTTTCTTTATTGTTTCTTAATTGTTTTTGAGCTGTTCTGTACAGAAAAAAAAGAAAACAAGTGCTCCAAAAAAATGCGAATTGGCATGGCAAATGCCTAAACCTAACTGAATCACCCATTAACGTGCTGTTTTCTCTCTCTTCCGCCGTTAAGTAGCTTTAAGTTTGGGAAAAAGTATCTTATCCCACAATGTCTGACAGTGCCCTACATTTTGTGATCAGCTTTTCACAACTCTTCATTGCAACTGTATCACGTTTACATTGAATTAAATATTAGTGTAAACATGACTTCATGCAAATGAAAATATTCTTTCTTGTGCGTCCTTTTAACACTTTGAACAGTGTTGGCTTCAAAGCAATACTTCAAAAGGTGAGGTGGTTTGTATTTGTGACATGTAAATGCTTTTGAAAGCACAGACAAACAATGGCATCCTGCTGATAGCAGCGTCATACTAAACACTTGTATGTGTCATAGAAGGCAATGGTGAACAACACATTTTCCTCTCTAGTATGGAGGACTTGTTGGACATATATGCTTTTTCTCGATTTACTTACCCCTGTTTCTATTGCTCTTTCATTCCCAACAACCATGTTGTTCATTGACCAGCAGGGAGCTCATACGTCCCTATTTGAACCACACAGCTGTTTGCAGGACCTCAGCACAGCTGCAGGCAGTACCTATATTATTATATCTGATAAACACATACTGTATATGATTGACTTTTACATAACTGTAGATGACCACACACTTCCATCCTTTCAGAATGTAAATGAAAGGGAAAGGGATCTTGATAGTGGAATTCCTCCTCCCCTTTTAAAGGGGACATGAAATTGAACTCAATCTTCTCACCTCATTCTTGGAAATAAAGTGAACAAGTATTTTTCCCCAACACCATAACAGTTAACTATTGTGAAATGAAATAAAGTCTAAATAAAGTCTGAAGTAAATTAAATGCAATAAACTAAATATTAAGACCATACTCCAACTCCATATGTGCCAATATAATATACCTTACATTAGAAGTGCGAGTAGACTTGCTACTGTACGGCAAGGTGCTAACATTGTTAGAAATGAAGCTACTCGTTCGTGATATACAGTGTACATGGCCTGTAAACAGTGATTTCACAAATTGAATATATTTTCGGATTCTTTTATAGATGTACAAGTCACATTTAGAGATTAGCATACACATTCAGATTCATGTTCATAATCACAAGTGCTGTATGAATTTCGGCCTACAGATTTGTGCACACTTTCACAAATCTTGGTACATTTGTATCTGAATAGACATTTGCAAATTGCTGTACACATTCATAAGTCATAGTAGGCATTGATAGAATCTTGTAGACATAGACAAATCTGAGTACTCACACACACATATAGAGATACAGTTTCACAACTCTCCACTCACACTTGTGAACTAGAATGGCACTCAGTAGAGCACATACCTCCGCCAAGGTCAAATACTGATGAAATTGTCACTGTTAAGGAAAGTGATAAATAAACAAAAAACAAATAAAGCAAAATTTTATGGGTTCTTCCCTGGCCTATGCCCCATCCTTCCACCCGGTTTTATGCAAACCTGTTCAGTATTGTCTGTGTAATCATGCTGACAAATAAACTAACAAACAAACCAACAAATATTGATGGGTGAAAACATAACCTTGGTGGTGGTAATCATCTTGTGAAGCACATATATTTCCCTATGTGATGACAGACACACATCACATGGAAATGATATTTACAGAATGTGTGAATATAATTTGAAAATATAAAAATTTTACTCAATTAAATTATAAGTTTTTTAGTGTCTGTTTTCCAACAAATTCTTAGCCCCTGGTCATTTATACTTGACTTAGAGTACTTTTTAAAAATTTAATGTGTGGTAAAATCTCCTTAAGAACTTAGTTTTCCTATGATATATGTATGTTACAGAAAATATGTTCCTCCTTTGGTATTATTATGATCACATCAATACTATACTCCAATACCTTACACACATCCACACCTATGCTCAAACAAACTATTATTGATGATAGACCACGTAATAACATGACACACAGCAAAATACACTATTGGTGGCCAATGATGTCATGGCAGAACCAGGATGTGTCATTTTCTACAACACCTGTGATCCCCTCGTGCATAATTCATGACTTTGCATGCTGCTTTATGGATGCCCGATCTAAAATGGCTACTCATGTCCCAGTAAAGCATGCTGTGTCAGGATAAGTAGCAATGGGGTCTGCAGACAAGATCTTACTGCTCACACAGAAATCATATTGTTATTCAATTTAAAGCTCCCTTGAACCAAATCCCCTGCCCCCCTTGAGCCCTGCTCAGGCTGTGAGCTCCGCCTAAACTGGTGGTTTATTACAGGAGGGTGTGTTAAAAGGACTCCATGAATGAGTTTCCAGCGAAAAGGCCAGGTTGTAGGGAGGGATGATCCTGAATTTTGCCATGTTTTGTTGCCCTGAGCAAATGAGAGTAGAAAGGAGGACATTATCTCTTTAATGCTGGATTCTTGGCAACTGCCACAAGGTGGAGTGAGACTGCAACTTACCTGTAGCTGAGTAGGACTGCTGATTTATACTGATACAATTTCTAACTCTCAGAGCTAACTTTAAAACTTCATACCAATTTGAGTCTTTTGACAATCCGTCCGAGAACAGTTAGGTTCAGTTCTTTGCTCAGGTATATGAGTTACTTAAAGAATAAAGCAGTCAGTGTATCATTAGCCTATATTGTGCTAACTAGCAAGCTGATAACGACATTACTCTTTATAAATCCTATTTAAAAAAACAATGCTAGTCAAACTATATTCTCACATTGCCAGACCTGTGTCAGCACTGGAGAGTCAATATAGTCCGTAGTCTTAAATAAAGTTTATAGTCAAACTATCATAACAGGACTTTCTGAATGTTACATATAGTGCCATTAATTAACAAATTAAGTAGAGTCTCAGGGCTACATCACTTTCCCCTTTAAGTCACACATTAATTTGAAATATAAGAAAAATCCTTTAATATTCACTGGATTACAATATATAAAGTGATTCTAATGGATTATGTCCATGATGTGAGTTCTTTAAAATCTTTTAAACTGGTTAGAAATTTACCAGATAGCTCAAAAGCCAAGCCTGAGTTTTCACCTTAATTGAAGAATTAAGGCTGCTCTAAGGTATAAATTAGGAAACGAAAAATCATATTATTTGTCCAAATTTCATTAATTTTCAGTAATTTTACATATTCCCATTAAAATATCATTATTAAAGTAAATTAATGGCATTCAAGGTAAAATGAATTAAGGAATTCAATTTATAGCGTAAGAAAATAAGAAAATAAGACCTAAATTCCTTATGAACTGGAATTATCCTTTAATCTGTTGGGGAATTTGAAGAGCACTTGCCTTCTAGAACTGCAGTATGCATGGACTAACACAATTTCTTTCTTACATTTGATTTACTGTTTACAGACTGGTGGGCTGAATGAAATATTGTACAACCAAATACAGGAATGGCAGCTGTGGATTGTGGATTTTCATCTGTGTGGGTAAAGCAGCAAAAAGGACTAGCATGACAGCCATAGCTGAGTGTTGGTGAATTTACTGGAGCATAATCTTAAAAGAGAGACTTTTTTTCTCTGCATATTTCACCAGAATAGCTAAAGACTTTGCTAGGTAATTACCTGAAGGAACATTTCATTGAAGAACATATTTTCTCCTTCTCTCTCTGTGTGAAAGAGACAGAGAAAGGAGAATATAAAAGTGAAGGAGGATAAAACAGCTGGATGAGACGTTGACATGTCTGCGTAATAGCTACAATAGGTTGCCTTAATTGCGTAAAGTAGTAAATATTGTTCACGTGTTTGGAAGTTGATGTTGACAGGACAGAGCAGCAGTGTCTGTCCATGTTTTGATAATGGGATTTCTCTGCTCTGGTGTATTGTTGGTGGGATCAGATGACATCTTGAGTTCCTTGGCAACAGAGAAGCTCATAGAGAAGTACTATGAGTCAGCATCTGGTTTATTGTGCCCAATATATTTCTCCTGGTCTGTGATTTATAATCCGTTACGTTTTACTTGCTCCTTTATAGGCTGAGCAAGCTTCATGAGTACAGAGACAGTACTATCTGTTTTAAAACAGAACCTATGAGAATACTTTTATTTACTTCTTCCTTTTTAGTTGAATAATAGAAAATTGCAGGTAAAATTACAGAAAGAGTGCATCAGTTTACATGCAGCATGTAAAACGTAAAAAAATGGACTAAATCACTAAATGCAATATTTTTCTTTAATTTGTATCTATACATTAGATTTAGGTTTTTTTTTTTATAAAATTTTAATTCAAGACTGTTTGATTTTATTATTAAAACAAGCTACACACATTTTTTGTAATTTAAAAGAATTTTGTTTGCTTTTTAATTTGCTTTTCACATTAAAAGTATATAATTTTACTGTATTAAAACAGCTACATATACTTTTTCTTAAAGAAAGTTTAATGGAATTTAAAGGAAAATTTGCTTTTTTAATATTAATAACAGTTTGGAAATGCTAAAAAAAAATAAAACAACATCCGACCAAATTATCAAGTTAAATAGCTGAATGTAACGAATGTTGAAAACTTGTTTTGATATTAAGTCTATTTAGTTGTTACATTGAACCAAATACAAGTGACCAGATTATGTTACACTATATAATCATACCAGTATCTGATCTCTAAAATGTTCACTGTTCAATGTTTTCAGTTGGCTTTTTCCACAATATCTGCATATAAGAAATAAAGTAAGTCAATGATTAGGAATTTCGACAAATAAAACCATTTAGTTAGTTATGGTTCAGTTTAAGACCTTATACAACTGGTCAGAGAAAATTGGTGATAATGGTTAATAAACATGTCAATGCAGCTTGCTAATATGACATGGAGCTTGAGCAATCGATGGTTATGATGAAGTTCAAAAATAAGATAGATGATAGATTAAAATATGATAACAGTTTAGATTTATTAATGAGTCAAAACCTTTATCATACTTTTTACTGTTTAATATGTGTTAATTCTATTTTATTCTGTTTTTAATCCATTTCTAATTAGTAATTATTTTTTCTACTACTTATCTTATTGATTTTGCCTGATAAAACATGCGTTTGTGTGGACAACTAATTTATTGGCTCAATCTGAGCATATAATAGAGTTACTCTGAAAAAAGTTAAGATCATAGACAGGGTAAGATCAAGTACCAGTTAGCATTAGTTACATTTGTTTGTTTTTTTGCCATTGTTTTGTCATCTTTGCATGCTGATAAGGCTGAAAGCTTATCTGCAAATGATGTGTTAGTGTGCTATAAAGCTCAGAGCTGAATTAGCTGCCAAATTATGCTGAAAAATTTTACTCAGTTAGTTGATTAGTCGATTCATTTTAATTAATTAGTAATTCACATATTAGTGATCACAACTTACATTTTTATAATTTTTTATGATTTTTTTATTAATACCATTTAAGTAGTAAGTAAAAATTGTTATAGCTTCTCAAATGCAATGATTTTCCATCTGTTCAGTTTCATATGACAAACTGTTTCCGTTATTTGAAAGACTGAAACAGATATTGCAGGTTCTGTTACTAAAAGGCTTTTGACATTCAGGTTGCTATTCCATATTGAGTCAAGTTTAATTTTACGACAAGTTGTATTGAAAACCTGTAAAAAAAAATCCAAAGGGCCTGTCCTTTTATATAGTCAGTAAAAGTAATCAAACTGGAAAATATGTAATGTGTTTGTAATTCATTGTTTTAAGAAATAATTACATAATTAATTAAATTAGATTGTAATGTGAGGTTTTATTTAAGGTATTTTGCCCTGAATAAGTCACCATCATCTGGTAATGGAGAAAATGTTCTGAATTTAGAAGTGAATTGAAAGTGTAAAGAAATGTCTTTTATTTAACAATAATTTATCATACTTACAGTACATACAACAAAACATAGGCTACTTAATCTATTTTTATACTTTCTTTTGCTGGTACATTTCGTAGTTTTCAGCTCTACTTTGTGTTCAGTGCCATTTAACAAATTTTAGCATGCTAACATACTTAACTCAGATGGTTACCATACTAAATATATACCTATTAAGATGCTAATATTGAAACTCCGATCACGTTACCCTGCACAGTTATAATTTATATCAAAGTTCCACTTTGCCTATGAACAGCTCATAGAGCTGCTAGCATGCAGACTCTTTGTCTTGTTGGTTGTATGTGGGAACTTAAGCTCTTTATTTTTTGATTAAATAGCTCCAGTTGTGATAATATAAGGCTAGATGCCCAGTTTTGATTCTCCATGGAAAGAAACATACTAAGATAGCTAAAGGACACTGAAGTTGACTACATGTTCACTCTCAGAAGTGAAGATGTGTTGTGACTTGGGACAAAGAAAGGTGAATAACTTGTTTCCCTGCATACAGTGAAGTGAAAAATGGGAAGGTCAGAGGTCGCAACTTGGACCACTGGTTTCTTTTTTATTCAAATGGTTTCCTTCCTGCAGACGTCCTGCTTCACCAGTTACATCATAATGAAGGAAATATAGGCTTACAACAGCAGCAGACGTGCAACCAGAAGATTTTCATAATAAACACGCCAACACTAGATGGTACACAGTGACTTAAAGATAAGGACTTTTCTATTCTTAGAGCTTTATTAGTTGTTAGGGTTAAAATGTAATGTTCCCGAGGGTTGCCATGATGAAAGGGCATTTGAGTCACAAAAATCAAGTGGATTACTCATTTTAAACAATAAACGTGATCAGCAATTTCAATATTATGAGGTATCTTGTGTGCAAAGTTGACATTTTAGAGTGGAGCATGAATGTACTCAGGAAATTTCCAAGACACTTTAACATCAACCAAACTAGCTGGTTAATTCTACAAAAGTTTCATGTTAACAATTGATCAAATAACTCTGTGTAATGTGAAAGGAATTTTTGTGATTTATTATTGTTGAATATTTATTATTCACTCCTCTGCCCAGTTATAGTACAATTCAGCAGGGCAGCTGCCCCGCACTGTGCTGCTATAAGGGTATACAGTCTCACTCAGCATTGGAGCTGAGAGTGTTGGACCAGTCACCTTGATGTTGGATATTTAGAGGAAGATTTTCTAACCATTGACAACTACTGTCATCTCAAGTGCTACCCTCTGATAGCTGCTCCGGGATTCTGGTATTACCCAGAAGTCCCCCGTACCAGCCCCCAACCGTTGCTGTCTTGTCGTCAGAACTGCATTCTGTCTGCTTCCTCTTCCTGTCTCTAATATGGGGGTGGAGGTGGTGGAGAGGGGTAGGTCACAATATCCTTTGTCTTTATTTCTGTCAGCTGGACTGAGGCCAGTTGCCCAGCCCTGTTCACAACAACACAGCTGAACAATAGAATTGATCCACATGGCCACAAGAGAACTCTTTTTCTCAGATTTAGCCAAGGTCAAGTGAACTGGTGATTGACTTAGTGTTGATGAAAAGTACTTAACTGAGGGAAGCAAGTTATTGTTTAGGGCAGAACATACTCCAAAATGGACATGGACTTGAGAAAGATGAGTCTATATCAAGCATGCAGCAGTATGCCATTATTCTTGGTTGACCTCTAGCAGCCGTGGTAGTTATCAAGGGAGCAAAGGTGGAAGTCAGGTGATGTAGTATGAAGAGCAACAAAGTCCACATGCCTTTGCTCCTCATATATAAGAGTCACAATTCACGCAGCCACAAAGGTGGTGAGAAAAAAGTTAAGGTAAATGTAAAAACATGTATTGCATTGTCGGGATTTGAACCAACAAAGGTAGCTGTTGTTTTTCTTGGGAAGACAGCATGGAAACATCTAACTGTTCTCACTCTCTGTTTTCCCCATCTGTCAACTATTTGATGAATTTGTCTCTTGAACTTGTCAAGAAACATAGACAAGTAGTGTCTTTCCCTTGAAAGTATTGTTACAATAATATACCCTACTGATGATGAAATTACTTTCATTAGGAGTTAAATTGTCAGATTGGAAAATAGTACGGTATCTCTCAAAATTCACCAAAATAACACAAAAGCCTATCCTTGATTTATACCTTAAAAGGGCTGTCATTTTTAAAAGAAGGTGAAAACTAAAGGATGGCTTTCAAACTATTAGGTCAATTATAAGGAGTCCAATGTTATAGTATACATATGTTTTTTTTAGGCATTTCAACAGATAACTACTGCTGTCATTTTTCTTTGGAGAACAACATGTAAACCTCTTACTGCTTTGACTTTTTTGATTTTAATGTTGGTCAGACATGATGATTGTGTTACTTTCCCTTGAAAGTACTATTAAACATTTCAACAACAATTTCCTATTCTGTTAACCACTTCAACAGGGAGACACCACCTATAGAATATCAAAGCTTAATGCAAACATCTTCATCTAAATACAACTGTAATCACAGTTTAAACATCAATTTGTCGGCATGCAGAAATATATCCTTCAAATAAGCTGTTGATACTCTGGGAGAAATTCAGTTGTACAGCTCTCAGAGTAGGAATTCCTAGTACTTTATTAAGCTGATAAAGATACCAGGGTACTCTAAGATCTGGTATCATGGTAGCATGATAGGATATTATGGATGCGACACACAGTTGAAATTTGACAAATTTCTAACACATAATCTAATCAGTCAAAACTCTAATAATCAAATCTAATAATCAAATTTGCAATAAATAGCTAAAATATATTTGAACATAAAGTATATCTAAGATGCTAACACTACACTATTTTTGTGTGTGTTTTGTGATATTTTTTCCTTTTTGCAGTCAACTTGAACCAACTGACCCTGTGCTTTAGGGCATATGTTTGTGTGCATACATGTGTGAGATGTGTGACTTCCCACTATGAATCACTTCCTCAGTGCTATTGTTCTAGTTTGCTTAATAAATAAGCAATAATAATAATTAAATAAGATGATTAACGAATATAAAACTGAGGTATGACCACCAGTGTACAAAATAATTAAAGCAATTCTGTTGCCTAAACCTAATCACAGATGGGACTCTGAATGCAAAACCTGGTCTCAGTCATGCGCTCTGGACGCCCACCATCCACCCCAATGTGACATAACTGCATTTTCTGTTGCAGTTTAATTGTATTGAAACGTAATTTCCACAAGACAGGGTTGCACTATGATGCTTCTTGGTTGACTTTTGTCATTTTCCCCTGTCTTGACATCATGCTGTGGTCAACCCCGACATGCTTGGGGTTAAATTTGGGTTATGTAATAACTAGTATGAAAAGCTCCATCCTGTTCTTCTCTCTCCACCCTTCAGTGTTTTGTCATTTTAATCACCTCTTTTTAGTCAACACTATTTAGTCACAGTTATTGTTTAATGAGGTCAGTTTCATCCTGTCAACATTTTATCTTCGTAAGGGAAGAAAGTTTTTTTAATTTTAAGATTTCAGCTCTCTCTGTTGATTTTCGACCGGATTTAGGTCAGAACTCATTGCTGGCCATTTTAAAACAGTCCAACTTTTCCTTTTCAACCATTCGTTTGTGCTGCTGAATGTGTGATTTGGGTCATCGTACTGCTGAAAGACCCCAGACGTTCACCTCAAATCAGTCAATTAGTCTTGCCTTCGTGTGCCTTTCTTTCAATAGTGGTGTCCTCCTTGGCCTTGGTCCATGGAGCCCTACTTGGTTTAGTGTGCATCATATGGTAGGGGCTGAAAAACCATCACTCCAGACTGTTCAAGGTCAGCCTGAAGCTCTTTGGGTGTCTCGCATGTTGTTTTTTCCAAAATCCATATCAACCTTTGCAGACTTCTCTCATTGACCCTCTTTTTAGCACCAATTCCTGGGAGCCTCTTGTCTTTGATATTGTGAAAAAGAAACTGGAAGCAATCCGCCCCTTTTTATGAAGTAAAAGCATTATTCATTGCTTAATTCAGATCACGTGAACACTCAAAATTAAGCACAGGTGAGTCTTATTTGTTTTATATTTTACTTAAGGAACTAATTTAAATTAATCAAAAAGGTGCCAATAATTGTGTCAAGCAAACATTTTATGTCTATATTTCGTATTTTACTGTATGAAAGCATATGTTTTTTGTTATTTAGTAACTTTTGAAATTTTATTATAGACTTTGATTATACAAAACTGGTTAATTTGCATTTTTTTCTGTAGATATTTTAAATTCTGCTCGTAAAATTCAAGGGTGCCAATAATTTCAACCTGGACTGTATTCTGTCCCTTGCACGAAGACTCGTTCGGCATATGCACCCATGAATGACTGAGGCTCCATCTTTTGAACACAGAATCCAGTTTTTATTAATAAGAAGAATAAGTTTTCAATCGGAAAACTGAGTGGAAAATGTGATAGGCATACAGCATTTGTTTTTGTTTCATGTATTAATTTGAGGAAACATTAAGGCTCCTCATCGGGTGACACATATATAATGTTTTAATCTTTTTATTGGAGACTTGAGTGATGTTTAAGTCAAATGCTTCATGTACATCATAATCACATCCTTTTCCATTGCATGTTGTTGCATTTTCTTTTTACTGATACAACAACGTTTCTATTTAAGCCAAGCATAAAAACCTGGAATTTTTTTCGCACATTTTTAAAATTTCCGGCATTTCCACTTCGGTTTTATAATTGATTAAATGACAGTGTGTATAAAAACTGGTCGATGGAAAAGCACTTCTTTAAAGAAAACCCTGCTGCTGCATTTGTGATACCTAGCCAGTGTAGACAAGGTCTTTTATTTCAATCAATATAGCTGTTTTCGCAGGCATAACACCATACATAACATCTTTGTTTCGCTCACAAACTTGCAACCCAAAACACATTTGTCATATTTACTTCTCACCTATGTATATAGCTACAGTGGATGTGTATTGTGCTCTGAGCACTGCCAAAACACTTTTAGTGCATAGCAGGGGCTGTGGCTGAACACATCCAGTGTAGACATTTACTGGAGCTGCTAATGTTGTGCTGCTTTCACTACGTGACCAGTGACGTATAAAGGGACACATGAAAAAATCCAGGGGAAGGATGCAGAGGGGCTTGGAGGTCCCCGCTGCCTGATGAGAGCATTGTTGAGAATAATTCAATAAGCTGTGGTAAGGACTGAGCCGCTCAGCTGGTCACAAGGCAGCCAGGATGGGCTCAGACCCCTGCTCTGACACACACACACACACACACACACACACACACACACACACACACACACACACACACACACACACACACACACACACACACATGTTGGTCTAACTTAGTTGTGAGGACACTCCCTAGCTCCTTACTCTAACCTTAACTATCACAGCTAAACGCCTAACCCCAACCCTCACCCTAACCTAAACCTAATTCTAACCCTAACCCTAAAACCAAGTCTTAACCTTCAATCAGCCCTATGACGTTGTGAGAACCAGCCATAAAGTTCTCAATTCCCAAAATGTCTTCAATCCGTAAGGTCTGTAAGTCAAACTGGTCCTCACAAAGATATAATTACAAGTACACACACACACACACACACACACACACACACACACACACACACACACACACACACACACACACACACACACACACACACATTCACATTCCCCTCCCTCTCTATCTTTCTTGCTCTCTTACACAGGAAGGGGGAGGGCTTGTCCTGCAATACTGAGAGGGAGCTGACAAGTCCTTAGGACTGGACTGTTGTGTCACTGGGCCTGTGTATGTGTGTGTGTTGTGTGTTATGTTGGTGCGAACACCGGTCTGGATGTTGGTTTAGCTGCCTTCTGTCTGTGAGGATTGCTTCAAAGCAAGAACAGCAGCAACATGGGATCGGTAATGTGTAAGTGATGCACATATTGACTTTTTTACTGTGTTACTGGTGTGTGTAGTATGGTTGACATACTCTGTAACTAGTCCGATTAATGCTCAGCACCTGGAACAAGTTGTGACATGATATACTCCAGTCTGCATGTCAAAGTGTTCTTCGGCAAGATACTGAAGTCCAAATTGCCCCAGATGTATCATCGGTGTGTGTGTCTGTGTGTGCGTGTGCGTGTGGGTGTAGAAAGTGCTGTATGAATTTGTGTTTGAATGGGTGAATGTGGCAGAAGTCCAAAGCGCTTTGTGTGGTAGATAAGACTAGAAAAATGCTATATAAGTGCAGTTCATTTTTATTTACCATACCAGTGGAGTGACACTTATGGACCCTTGAGGAGGTCCAGTGGCACAAAGAAAAAATTGTTTCTGGTCCTTCTATGTCTCAATAGTGATAACTCTAAACTTTTGGACCCAGGGCCAGGAATGAAATGATGTTATCTGTTTTTGGTCTTATTGTTTTTCCATGTCTCAAGTGAATTGTTGTCATTGATGCACAGTAAATGAACTTCAGCAGAACTGACAGGTTAACCAATGCAGTAATAGTTTGGGAGAGGATGTATCAGGGACTTTCCTTCACCACTGCATTTCATGTCATTTATGAAATATATATATCTATGTATATTTAGTGGGGTCCAAAATTCTGGGAAAGTGAAGGCCATTGGGAAAGTAATCTCAGTTTTTTTTTAATTATACAGTTACAGTATAATTTTAAAGTATAATACAAGGCACCAGGTGTCTGAGGTCCTGCACTCTTCCTTTTGCCCAGTTGTTATATCCAAAAATTTGCTTTGTCCTTTCATGAAAAATGGAGGCTGAAGTTGATTCTATGGAAAGAGATATTTTGGTTTTGCAGTTCCATGTTAGTGCCTCGCAAAAGTGTGATTTCACATCAGTTTCTTCATGTAAGGAATTTTGAAAAAGCTGAGAGGGCTTGAGTGTGTGTCAGCATCAGCTGTATTACTGTAATCCAGTTTAATGGTCACTTAAAATAACACCTTAGTAATGGTATAAAGTTGACAGAGGTGAAATGAACCACCCAAGTGTGGAGTCTCTCCCTCACAGCAGGTTGTAGTTGCTTGTGTTTGTGGTAGTCACAGGGACGGGCATGTGCAAATATTCTATAATAGGCTTTAACTTCTAATGCAGACATTATGACAGAGAGACAGACAGACAGAGGGAAGCAAGGAGGTTAGGGGCACCTTGCTGGCTCTTATGGGACGCATGTGGTATCTTTGCTTAGCTTAAAGAAACTGTGTTTGTGTGTGTGTGACAGACACCAGAAGCATCGGGGAAACATTGTCCCTGCTGCAGAGCTGGTGGGCAGGCTCGGTGAGTAGATACATTAGATAGGATAACACACACGCTCAACCCAGATGAAATTCGGTGGATTTATGACTAGAAATGGATGCTCAAGGCAGGCTGCGATACCAGACCCTTCCGTCTAGTGGTCCATACTGTTTTAAATATGGACGAGCCTATTCCACCGTACAGATCTCTGCTGCTGCTACTACCAATTCCTGGGTGTGTGTCAGGAGACTGCGTCAGCCATACTAAGAAATACGTCTACCCATCCCTCCACTTTTTACTCCATGCTTCCCTTCAGCATGTCCATTTGTGTATTGTTATAGTGTCTACAGCCCTTTTTTTGTGAGACCTAATAGAAGCTTTGCAAGTGCCTCATAAATATCCTTGCACAGTGTCATGGTTGTGTTATTGGTCAAAAGAAAGCTCTGACATGGTTGACATATTGCCATAGTAAAGTCTTTTGTCTGGGGCCCTGTCTTGTAGTTGGGCACCAGTGTCTGAGTAGGTATTGAGCTCACGTTGTGCAAACATTTATATTTGCAAATAATTATATAATTTGTTTTATTGACATTTTGTTGAAGTTGGCATTTGTGCTTAGTTTTAATGGATACCATCGAGATGGATTAGTGGATATTTAACTTCACTGTTGGATTACTGTATGCCATTTGCAAAAAATACTGTAGACTGGTATGGCACAGTTCCTTAGACATTTGATTTGTTAAGCAATGAAAAAGCAACACGTCATTTTGGTGGCAGTGACAGCCTGCTTGATGAAGGTATTTACTTTTGACATGGGTTAAATGTTTTTAGTAAGTAACAGACTTGTGGAGGACAAATGAAGAGTCCTGCAAAATGAAAACTCAGCACCTCTCAGTAGATGTAAAATACAATTGTAACCAGTTGTGCAGACTGGCTTCATTGGTACATACTGTATATACAAAATCAACAAGTTCATCATAAATGCTATACTTTCAAAAGACATATTCAAAGCCTTTGGTATCAGCAATATTTTACGTAAAAGTTAATATCACAAGCCCCTAGAAAGCCATAATAGTTGCACAGACTCCAAACTTTACAAGTAGTATTGAATGTGTTGTCATCCCTTTGTGTGTCTGGAGGTACAGTGAACGCAGATACTGTAAATAATATACCACTATCCCTTAAAAAGGAATATGAAAATGGTGGCCCATTTTTCACTATACAGGAACTGCTCAGCATCAAATGGATGTGTAGAAATAACCAAGTGTGCCGTATGTCAGTGTGGTGTTCACAACTTGTTTCTGCTGCCCCCAAGGGGCAAAAAATATCCATTATTGCAGGTATGACAAAGTAGTTATTTTAACCCATACTATAGTCTTTCCCTAATCTTATCCAAGTTGTTTTTGTGCCTAAATCTAACCAAACCTTAACTCTGAACTGAATTTTATATGTTTTTTATTTTAGAGTTAGTCAGCATCTGGTTGTTAGCGTTCATTAGATTAGTTTAAGCTAGCTGTAATTTCGCTGCAACAGAGGAAATGAAATCCCAGTGAGTGGAAAGCATGTCCTTACATCTTTACTGCAGAAATGGACCAGGGACAAAGTAATCTGTTCAACTGCCAAGACTGTTGTGGAAGATTTTCTACAAAAGACTCTGAACACAATTAAACACACAAAACACTGATAGGGTTAAAGGGAACTATATTGTAAATTACAATATAGGAGACAAACAAACTTTATCACTAGAAGTCAATAAGAATCTCAATAGAAAAAGTCTTAAAATCATCTTTTATAGTGTTTCTTGAGACGAACTTAGTTCCAATTGGTTATCTTTACTTCAACCCAAACACATCAACCAATAAGATAGAAATATATAACATTCACGCACTGCCTATGCACTGGCCATAAATTGAAGCTCAGACACAGCATAGCTTGGCTTATTTCCATTTATGGTAGGGCTACAGGCTGCTCCATAGGTAGCCCCCCCTGGACTCATGAAACATCTGTTTAAGGCCTCTGGGCGAGACCTTGAAACTTCTATGGGAGTATCACCAAAAATGAATAAAGGATAAACCAACTTTTCCCTCACAAGACTTATCGGTGTCATCGAATGTCGTGATGAAAAGCTCAAAAAACAGTCTAACTGTTAGTCCTGAAAATTTAATGTAACTTTATCTAGCTTTTTGCTAACTTTTTTTTTTTAGGCCTTATTCAACAGCAGCTACGGGCCATTTTGATGTTCAGACATAATGTTTCTAAAGGAAAGCTCTTTCACACAAAGACATTGGTCTAACGAGAATAAGCCGACCCATGGTCCATGAAAAACAACAACAAGCAACTATCACAACACTATGATGATATTTAGTAAGTTATTCAGGCTTTACTTATTCAGGAAGAGCCAATGGGATCAATGTCTCTTTCACATAAGATTTAGAACAAATTTAATTTAATAGATAAAATTCACAGAAAAATTAAATGATAATGGTGATGGTGATATTCTACATGTTTCAAATTCCACAAAAGACCAAAAACTGACTGACAAGTCGCTGTATACGAAGCCACACCAATCAGCCACAACACTAAAAGTAGGGACCATCTTGTGAGGGGATCACGCTGCAACGCCTGTCAACATGTTGATGTTCCGACCCATGAGTACTCAGTAATCATTACTACATTATTGACAGCTATCACTGTATCTTCCATTGTTGTGACACTATTGAAGTGACAAAATTTGTCCACAAACAGACACTCCGACAGACAGACAGACATATAAACACCTGCCAAAGCACTCAAAACCACCTCTATGGTGGGACTCGCTACACCAGGTGTCTCCAGGACCACATTTTGCCATAAGGACACACACACACAAACACACACACACACACACACACACACACACACACACACACACACACACACACACACACACACACACACACACACACACACACACACACACACACACACACACACACACACACACACACACACACACACACACAGAGACACACGTGGACTCAAAAGGTGAAAACAATATTAATCATGCTGTCGCAGCTAGTAACCATTTACTGGTTTTATTGTTGTGGCTAAATGGTGTAGCTTATTCGTCTGTCCCATAGGGGTAAAATGTTATCCAAATTCTATCAATAATACATCCGTGAGTGACTTGCACTGGATGTTCCTTAATTACCATGAACACACACACTGTAGTTTATTTTGATCTCATATAGGACACTATTCTGCTGCTGGAAATACCTACTAGAGCACCAAATATGGATTAAACTGCCACTAAAAATAGTACGCATCAAATGCAGTCTTCCCTCCTGTTTGAGTGATGTTTGGTAAAGATTAAATATTTTAGATGTTCTGTGTTCTCATCATTCAACATGTCTGTTTACTAATGAGAAAATTTCCCAAAACTACACACGCACACAAGTACACACATTCTAACACCACAGAAGGATAATGACATTCCTTTTTGTGAAGAACATCTTTTCTGCTGATACACTTTCATTATTAAAAATAATAAATAAAATTTGAGAAGCTGCTTTTATTAAGACAACAAGGAGGACATGAAAGGATGAAGGTTAGATTTATCTTCATTATTTATCTTTATGTGTTTTAATATTGCCAAAAAATCTTTTTTGATATTTTAACAAACCCAGATGCAATAGTTCAATCAAATGAATAAAAAACATTTCAAAATATCAGCCTTTAGTCAGTCAGACCCACAGCAGTTGAAATTTTACAAGTGATCTTCAGTGTTCAAATCTCTTAATGAAAGGAGCCGAACTGACATTACCTTTAAACACACAATGCTGGAGGGCAGTGATTAGGAGGAACAGTCTGCCTGATCTGAACCCATGTGGTGTTTTGTTATTGGATTTATGTTCTCGTCACGGATTGGCCATTACAAACAACATGTTCGAGCATAGGGTGGTCATCAGTATACTTGGTGCCAGAATACCCTAGGCCTAAAATTGATGATTGACTTTTGCTGGATGTATCATCAGATCTGTGGCTGTATGTCTTCAAAACTCAGGTGAAGAGAGGAGCAGAGCTGTCAACTGATCACCACCTGGTGGTGAGTTGGATCAGATGGCGGGGGAGGTTGCCAAACAGACCTAGTAAACCAGAACACGTAGAGAGGATGGCCTGTGAACGCCTGCCTGAGGTCCCTGTCAGCGAGTAACTCCCACCTCTGTTGAGAGTTCAGAGTCAGAAGGCTGTAGGTGCCTATCGTGGCGGGAACCTGAGAACCGGGAGGCTGTCAAGCTGAAGAAGGAGGCCTTTTCGTGCATTTTTGGCACGGGGTCTCCTTAAGCAGCAGATGTGTAAGGGAGCGCCAGAGGGAATGTGGCTGTGGCAGTTACCAACACAAAAACCTGGGTGTGGGAGGACTTTGGGTAGGCTATGGAGGAATACTTTCGGCTGGACACAAGGAAGTTCTTTCAAACTGTCAGACGACTCAGTATGAGAAAGCAGGGCTTTGCCCAGTCTGTGTTCAGCGGAGGAGGAGATCTGCTGACTGTGACTGGGCAGTGAAAAGAACATTTTGAGGTACTCCTGAGCCCGGTGACCATGTCCTCCTAGGAGGAGACAGAGTTTGAAGAGTCGGGGGAAGCCTCTTTCATATATCTCTGGCAGAGGTCACTGAGGTATCTAAAAAGCTCCTCAATGGCAAGGCGTCAGGTGTATATGAGATTCGCCCTGAAATGTTGAAGGCACTGCTTCAGCTTAACAATCATCCACCCGATCCTTAAATAACCGGAGTGAGAGTTGTGTTCATATTCTTGGCAGGAAGTCAAGCATTTTTCCAGTTGGTGTTGGCCTCCACCAGGGTTGCCCCCTGTCACCGATCTTGTTTGTGATTATCATGGACAGGTTCTCAAGGCCCAGCTAGGGGGAGGAATGTGTCTGGTTTGGGGACCTCATAATCGTCTCCTTTGTTTTTGCAGTCAATGTGGTTCTCTTGGCTTCATTACACTGTGACCTCTGCATGCACTGGGTTGGTCAGAAAAAATGAGATTGACAGGTGGATTGGTCCAGTGTCACCAGTAATGCGGGCACTGTACTGAACTGTTGTCGTGAAGAGGGAACTGAGCCAGAAGACAAAGCTTTCAATTTACCAGTCAATCTATGTTCCAACCCTCACCTATGGTCGTGAACTTTGGGTAGTGACCAAAAGAATGAGACTGTGAATATAAGCAGCCAAAATGAGTTTCCTCCACAAAGTGGCTTGGCTCATCCCTTACAGAGAGAGTAAATGGGCTCAGACATTCGGAGGGAGCTAGGAGTAGAGCCACGGCTCCTTTGCGTTGAAAGGACCCAGTTGAGGTGGTTCTGGCATCTGATCAGGATGCCTCTTGGGTGCTTTACATTGGAGGTTTTCCAGGCACGTCCAACTGGTAGGAGGCTCCAGGCTAGACCTAGAACATGTTGGAGAGACTATATATCTCATCTGGCCTGGGAATGCCTCGGGGTCTCACAGGAGAAACTGGAAAATGTTGCTTGAGAGAGGGACGTCTAGACTACCTTGCTTAACCTGCTGCCACTGTGATCCAACTCTGCTGCCACCATGGCAGAAAATAGATGGATGGATTGACAAAAAGCTGTCCTTATAAACTAAGTAAACATGCAGATCATACAATCAATGAAATATGTGTTGGCAGACATTTATCCTAATTTTAAAAAGATGAACATATTGCACACATTGCTAATCACTTAATCACCACTATCTTACATTTCAAGAGTATGTCCTCTTTTGAGTATCCTTTTTTTTGTGATATAAAGTTATATCCTTTCCAGCATTACAATATTACAATAGTTAGTTAGTAATTTACTCTAGATGATTACATAAACGTTTGGTTTGGTGTCTTACACACTATGTGACTGATACAGAACAGGAAAAGTAAAATGATACAGTGAAGAACACTCAAAATCATCATTTTGTCTTGTATAAATGTAGGATGTACTGTAATGTGAGGACAGACTTCATTTTTTTAATATTATAGTAATACAGCAGGAGACCAAAATTAATATTTACAGATGTCATTCTTGTCCACATAATTTCAAATACTGACTTCTGCATAAAGTGTATGATGTTACTCTTGATATTTGTATAATCTATGAGGAAATGACCACTGTAGACTTAGTTTAAGAATTAGATACTGTTTGACGGCACTATTTGATACTAACGATTTTACTGTAACATGCAACAATGATTAAAAGTGATTAATAAACTTTTTAATTGTTGTGATGCTCTAATAAACGTATGGCATGATATATTAAACTTAAGAAAAAAATACATCAGCCACAATATTAAAACAGGTAACTGGTGTTAATGTTAGGACTGATCGGTTTATATGAGCTGGTGCTCATGAGATCATGATAACACCTCCACTCCTGACATTCATCAAGTTAATGGTATTGTTCAGCTAAACTTTCCTGCAAGTCCTTTGCTGGAGGTTTCGCTTTGCCATACATGCCTTGAAAATCAAAGGCAATAAAGTAAAACAGGTTTTTCTCAGAAACACAATACAATAGAAACACAGTATGAAAGCTACTTTTACAACACAGTGTTTAATGAATCTGCATTGTACAGATACTCTGACTATGCAAACGTGCCCCTGTCATAGAGCCTTTTCAATATTTCAGCATCTTCCAACGGAAAGTAATCTCTTTTACTTCTACTGATTAACCTCTTTCTTAGATCATGATTTAAAAGACAATACAGAAGAAAGCATTTCATTTTCTATTAAATTTAACTCACGTAACTGACAAACCCTGTCTTGTTCATTAACAGCAACATAACATTCTGTCTACAGATGAAGCTGGAAAATAAAACTCACTAGTGTCACACATAGAGACATTTTCCTCCCAGACAGATTAAATTTCACATCATTTGTAGTACTGAACTCATTTTTGATTGTTATATGTTTTGTCTTATTCCTTATTCCTAGGCCATTTTTCTTGAAACTGAAGAACAAAATGTTTAATCAAACAAATGACTTTCTTTTAAAATGTACATGCTTCTTCACTCTTACCCTACTTTTTAAGATGAAAACCTAAAAGGTGGTCAACTTGAAGAGGCAGTTGTAATAATTTCTGTAATACTTTGTTGCTAGATAAAGTCATTATGTCATGGGACATGTTTACTGTACCAAACGTAATTACTGGAGGATGGGTACATATGGGTACTTAAGACTAAGTAAGAGATTCATCATGTAAGACACCAGATAATGTATATGGGCAGAGTATACAGAACAAGGAAGTGATCAGCTTTCAGGAAATCTTCAACCAGCTGGTAGATACAGCTTTAAATGCTGATGTATGGGAAACACAGCATGTTGTTGAGGTTACATTGACAATCCCACAATGATGGTGGTTGTTTGGGTTGGTTGCCAGGGCAATGAAAGCAAATGGAAGGAAGAACTGAAGGAGTCTGTCTCTACTGTTGATGGTTCAGTGTCAAGTGGCCTGGTTTTTTTTGGCCAGACAAATCCAGGAGCTGTAATGGCTTGAGAAGTTACAGCAAGTCATAACTGTTTTACCACTCCAATTGTTGATTTCAATTAAGCAGCAAAGGCAACCCGGCAGGCTGACGTGGAGATAAGGGCAAGTGCCCAGTGATTTGATACAAGAGCATAACAGTGGAAGAGAGTGGACAAAAGATGTCCATACCTGTTATAGTTTTGTCACATTGAACATACAGTATCTGTATCACACACACACACACACACACACACACACACACACACACACACACATAGTAAATACATACACACACAGTAATATCCTGTTCATGTCCTGCATACATAAGTTATGAGTTACTGAGATGGTACATGAGGACACTGGACCTACCTTACACTGACAAATGCCTATACCTTTTTCCATCCACTCATTACTTTTATTTGTCATGTTCTTTTTTAAATGCAACTGTACCGTTTCTTGAAGTTTTAGACTTATCTAAAAACTGAAATCAGGGTTTTGAAATTACTGTACTGTTGGATACTGCTGGCAGTGCATACATTCAGTATGCTTTTGATCTGCAGAGAGAGTAAACATAACCTCTCATTATAAAATTACAATGTAATACATCTATTTACTGCCTTTTGAGAAAATCTCCCCATAACATACCAACAAGTCCTCCAAATTAAACAATAAGATGTGTTGTTTGTCCATGCCCTCTAGAACAACACATAGAAGCAGCTTCTGATCTGAAGCCCCTATCAGCTGGATGGCATAATTTGTCTGTGCCTTCCAAAGCCGTTACAAAGGACTGTTGAAAAATAAATCTGTTTCACAATGTGACAACTTCATGATTAAGGTGCGGTTAGATTTAGGCACAGATCAAATTAACTGTATTGCGTCCAACACTATCTTGTCATTATTTGTACTGCATGGGCCTATCAGTCACTAAAGTTGAGTTAAAAGCCAAATTTAGAAGGTGTACTATACAAGCACAAAAGAAAAATAACAAGACAGTGACTGATATGCAGTCTTGACATATGATCAAGACAAACCTAAGATTCCTTGTCTAATGCTCCAGCCTTTATGCTGTATATTGTTACTTGGAATTGCAGAGTATTATTCTGCATTTTGTAGTTTATTGCAACAAGGCCTCCTTCAGAGTAGCTCACAAGATGTTGCTGTGCTACACTTTTGAAGTTCATTGTGAATTACTGACATGCAATGTTGAGGATTATCTTTTCTTTATGAACCATAGCCCCAAAATACTTCTCTTCAAGTTTTGCATTTATTATTTCTCATATGTCAGCCTGTTGGATTGAAAGTCTGGAATGGTGCATTCATGTACAATCAGGTGCATGTGCAAGAAATTGGAAAGATTACTTCAGAATTCTAGTCAATAAGAATAAGTATGGGTATACTAGCTCTCAATTTATTGTATCCACTCCCGGCAATAAAAATTATTTTTTTTGTATTGCTATGTTAAAGCAATTTAAAGAATTTCTTTAAAGTCAGGGAAATATAATGGTCTTGGTTAAATTTTAAAAGGTTAAAGCCTACTTTCACAACATACAACCCGAACCACCATCTTCCCTAATCTTAACCAAATCGCCTAAACCTAACAATATGTCGAATGCAAGATGTAAACCCTGGTCTTTGATATCAAAATCCTACACTCTGTACATTTAACACTACTTGGATCCCCTTCTGACAGCTTCTGTGCAGAATAATGATTGCACAGTCCCTTGATTGGAAAATGTTGCTAGTGAGCATGCAGTAAGACAGAACCAGACCAGACAGAAGTTCCATTTCGTCCAAAAATGCAGTTTGCAGAGCAAATTAGAAGTATATAAACAGAATGCTTAACACATAGTTGTGGACCAACACAAAGTATCATCCTGTGGGAAACTATAACAATGTTTTGACAGCGTTGTCCCCAGAGTTTCATGCGGTTGTATTAAAGGATAGGATGTGTGTTAGATGAAAGAATTTGACCTTATATATATGATCACAAGTACTCTTTTTTTTCACTTTGCTCAAAGTTCTTGATTTTGAGAACTTTTGTTCTGTGGGATAGAGTAATCAACACACACACATTACTTGCCTGGGAACACAGTACTGTAAATGGCTCTTTTCTAGTCTTATCCACCACTCAAAGCACTTTACACTACATGCCACATTCACCTATTCACACACACACATGTACACACAGATCTTACATCGGAGGCAATTTGGGGTCCAGTATCTTGCCAAAGGACACTTCGACATGCGGGGATCAAACCACCGACCTTCAAGTTAGTGGACGAGACACTCTACCTCCTGGGCCCCAGTAGCTCCAGTGTTTATGCTCTTGTAGGAAGTAGTTCGCAAAACACATCTGAAAACTTGATAGGCATTGTATTGAAAACAATGAGTGTGTGTGTCTGTATATGTGCACAGTTTTGTATGTGCCTTCTGGTTGCGTACATCAGTATCTACGTGTGTGTTTCCATGTTTTTGTTTGTGCCCAGCAGGTCTTTGTGTTTGTGTATGGTTGTGTGTACACATGTATATTGTGGCTGTGTTTTTACATATAATTCTATCAATGTGTATTGTTCTATTAAAAGCTATGACAACAGTAGAAGAGTGGTGGTGATGGCGGTGGAAGTATTGTGTTTCCTTGAGTATCATGAAAAATAAGTTCACATACACAAATGCATAAATGCATATATGAAAATGTACATATAAACGATGTCAGCAATATAAGAGCCTGTTTATGTAAGTCACTTTTTACAACTGACCATTCACAATAGAGGGTAGGGTCGAGTGAGAGCTTTTTGACCAGAGGTGTTATCAGAGCCTGCTGGAATATGATTGGAAAAGTTCCCGAAGCCTGTGAACCATTTATCAAATGTGTGATAGGTGCCACAATGATATGAGATATGGCTTGGAGGAGGTTGGATGGAATGGGATCCAGTGCACATGTAGCAGGATGGCTACCATGGTGGAATTTTGATACGTTGTTTTTAGAGAGAGGGGTGAATGAGATAAGTGATGCGCCATTAACCTGGGGAGACACAGAAGGACATGTAGTGGGACTGGTGAATGTGACACTTTATGATGCCTTGCATTCAGCTAGAGGGCTAAATGAGGGAGGTGCTGAGCTATTGACCAGAGGGATAGTGTGATTGCTTCATGTTTGGCTTGCTAGTGCACTGCCCTCTGTGGAGAGTGATGGTCCCTTAACCGAGGGAGACTGGTTGTCTCTGAGTGGTTCATAGCTGCTGATGACCATCACCTTTTTGATAAAGAAGCAGGCAGAGAGATCAGCTGAGAGGTTTTTGTCTGTTTGAGGAGGTGGAGGATTGAGTCATGTTTTCAAGGTGGAAAATAATTTCTGAGTGTCTCTGGTACTGCTGATCTTATCATTGTAAAAAGCAATTTTGGTAGCACTGATGCTGGATGACAAGGAAGATAGGAGCGACTGATAACTCTCAGCAGCTCTGAGATCAGTACGCAGCTTTTGAATAGTGTCACTCAGCCATAGGTGAGGCAGGTTACAGCGAGCAAGTTTGGTGGATAGAGGACACAGACATGAGGTCAGTGTGGCAAAGTCGGTGTGAGAGACTCTGTGGAAACAATGACCTCTAGTGAGGAAAATTTGCTAAGAGGAAGTAGAGCGGAGGCATGAGCTGAGCTGATTACACCTACTCTGAGCACTTAATATAATGACAAGTGAGGCCAGCGGCCCAATCCACTTCCTATGGTTTCAGTTCTCTGAAGTCATGGACAAACCATGTTTCCCAGTGACAGCCAAACTCATGGACATACTGTCTCTTACTAGCTGAATTGAGAGAGACGGAAAGCAGTTGTGTGTTTATCCCTGACACCTGGCTGCATATCTGAGTGCATCTCCCAATCCACAGTAATCTTCCTTAGTATCTCTCAAACTCTTTCTGCTGGTCCTCTCAATGTTTTCTACAATGTTTTGTATAAAACAGATTTCTTAGTGAGATGATAACCTCAATGTGAATCTGAGTTACTGACCCTGTACCTCAAATATGAACCTTTAGCGTCTGTAAGGCCTGAGTACTGGTATGTGTCACCAGTGACAGGTGAACAAAGCGTGGCGGGGCTGGTATATGATGGTGCAAGCTGTAAAACATATTCTGTAGGCAAAAGTCTTTGAAAAACCCCCAACACACTCTTTACTCAAGTAGGGACATATACAGTAGATAGTGCTGTGTCATGGTGATCAGGCCAGTGGAGCTCTGCCCACCCACTTACCATTTATGTGTTTGTATTTTTTATCATCGTTTAAACATTGAGGCAGCCAGCAGTGGACTTTTACTGCTTTGCATTAGAGAAAAGAAGTTAAAACCCAGAAAAATCTTAATGCCTTAAAAAGTTGTGGATCTAGCAGCAGTAACTCTGCAGACAACAGAGAGGAGTAGAGCATCCAAATGGATTCAGGATCACAGCTCCCAGTGAATCCCGTTCAAACACGAGCCAAGTTTTACAGCATAAGTAGTAGGCAGAAGACAACAGGAAGCTAGTCTGAGTTGGGTCTACAAGGCCTGAGGTGCTGGTAAATGTCACCAGGCTGAGACAGGTGAACAAGGTATAGAGGGACTCTTATATGGTGATGCAAGCAGACCTGGAAAACATACTGTAGGCAAAAATCTTTGAAAATCCTCCAGCACATTTTTTTTACTCAAGTAAGGCCACACATGTAATAGTGTCTTTATACCGTCAAAGGTTAAGCAAGGGACTCTAATAGGTCTTATTAAAACTACTGTGCAAGAAAAAAAACACATCATGAAAGCTCTTTAGTCTGTTGTCAAGGATAATGGTGATACTTTCTTGCATTGGCTGTGTAATTTCGCACATTAGCTTTGAAATGAAATGATAATTTTGGTGTTTAAACGTTGACCTTATTTGAATATTTAGCATAGGAATTCCTAATCGTAGCCCTAATCGTAGCCCGTATAATTTTAGGGAACGAAAGGTAATTAGACAAATTAACATTAACTTTAAAATAGCCATGTTGTTTAATATTCTTTGTAAAATCTTTGACTGTCTCATTTAGGGCAAAACACCCACTTATCTGGACTGAAGTCTGGTTGCTGACGTTGCCGGGAAATAACGTTTCGCTGATGTGTCATAAAAAGCTCATTGGTTGCTTTCAGCTGTATGTTTAAAATCCCACAAGGTTGTCACATTGATTAACTGCCTAAAAAGGGTTGCTGTTCCTGTTATCACAATTATCTCAAAGTGCATATTAGTACAGTCAACATTTAAATCTCAAGTATTGTTTCATTTCAAGTCCCATTTGTTATATAAAAGAGCTAAAATCACTAAAAAATGTCACAGTCCAAATATCTATGGACTGCATTGTATAGCTTCTTACAGTAGTAAGCAGTTTCACCCAGCTATTGCCAAATTATCTAGGTGCAGTCACAGTTAGCCTGTGTACTCCACGTTGTTGCTGGGTGGGTGAGGCCCCATATCTGACAAATCAAAATCATTATTAGATTATTTATTTAGGCTATTCTCTACGTACACATTTACACTGCTGTAACTGTAGACATCTGAGAAGAGCAATACCAGAGTTAAGATAATGATAAGATAATGTCAACACATTTGTTTGTTCATACTTTTGTGCTTGTTCCATAACTTCTTGTCTCCTTACTGTACTGTGTTAAAAAGAGTGGATTTCATCAGCTGGCTCTTATATGTTTGGCCAAAAATTGGGGAGAAGTATGCAAACAACAAGAAAAAATAATTGGTCATGTTAATGCTATAGTAAACAAGCACATAAAAGTTGAACTTAATCAAAAAGGTTCCTCAAGCAGACTGGTAGTGGCACCTCTTGCAGCAAAATGGACAGTCACTGTTCAATAAATCTTGCTCCCACTCTCTGGTCCAGGATTGCAGATGGCAAATGTGTGCAGATAACATTGTGATAACTACATTTGCCAGTATTTATACACTAATTACATATCAAAGATCAATAGGCACAGTTGTGAATATTAACTTTAAATTTATCTGAAAAAGTGGTCTTGACATTCATTGCCATGGTAACAGTGGTGCTGTCACGTATTCTGGTATCATAATTCCCCTCCATCCCACTTCCAGTGTGGCAGTTTTTCCCCATTTATATGTTCATTTGGTGCATTCCTTGCATTTTTGGATTTGGAGCACATTTCCCCCAATGTTTGTGCTTTCACTGTTGTATGACTGTGAAGATTCTCTGTCACACAGGTCATGGATATACAAAGGCAACCGGACTGTTTGAGGTTCTTGAAGACATTTCTACTCTCATGCAAAAGACTTTGGTAGAACTGAAGAAGCACTGTATGTGTTTTTGTATTTAGAGCACATTAACCTGAGTGTTTATGCTCCTTAGAGGCCACCGTAAAAAAGCTCTAAAAGCCCAATGTAGACTACTTTCTCACCTAATTGCAGACAGACACAGTAAGTTACTAGCTGGTGCACATAGTGGAGCATTCAACATTTTAAGAACCAAATAAACAAGGCAGATAAACTTGGAATCTCTGTGTTACAGCTTATCTGTCTGATGTGTTGAAAAGCACAGAATGTCATTTTTCATTAGGTCCTGATTGATTCTGTTGCCATTGGAATAATTTTAAAGTAATAATTAACATTGACAAATGCCCATTCTTGATTTGGGAATACTAGTATAATTCCTGCTGCTGTGTAATGGCTACAGTCATTTAATAATAATTAAAAATACAAAGAATATTCAGCAACATGTAAACATAATTGGTAAGATTAATTTTTTTAACTCATTACAGACTCTGAAATTGCAAAGTGCGAAGTGAAAGAGGCCAAACTCACCATACATAAAAGGTATCTAGTGATCTGGGAGAGAACTGCGTGTGCACTTCCACCAACTAAATTTGTGCGGTGGTCTGAGCTGGAATATGTGGAAAAAAGCCTGACAATCAGACCTTCTTTTGGAGACACCTCGCCCGAACCGAGGCCGCACAACACTCAAACTTCCTGGCACTACCACATGATGGACTAATTCAAGCATGTGTTTCCTGTTTTGATAAGATCCTTAGTTGTTCCTGTTGGGCTTGCAGTTCCGAGTTGATCTTTGTTAGCCTCCGACCAAGGAGAGGTGTATTGTCAGCTAATAGAAACACAGATGCATTGTGTTTGGAAATGGAGAAGTTATTCTAGTGTGTTTCATCACTATGTTTAGCTCAAATTATACTACCAGACTACCAACTGTAGTATTGCATTCATATGCTTTTTACGGTTTAAAATCACTCTATTTAAAATGTTTTTATTACCCACATCAGAAATGTGACCTCTAATCTGGGCTGAATGTGTTTCAGTTTTGTTGAAGGGAAGTCTTATGTGACTGTACCTTAACCACTTACTTCACTACCTTAAGGGCACACTACTTTCTGCATTTACATTGAAGGGTGGCACTGGGCATAAGGTGCAATGCAGATTCATCCAATATGAATGCAATTCCTAGGAATATTGGGTTGGGTATTTACACAGATCTAATGCCAGTATGAACTCTATGAGAAAACTTACAGTATCTTACATTCATTTTCAGAACCTACAATATACCTTATTTTTCATCATTCAACTTTGAGTGTTCTCATACTGTCTGCTATGCAGGAACTCCCTTTGTCAAACTCTGGAATGTCCTACCCTTTCAAGAGGCCCTTCAGGGTTTCCATCTTTCCTCGTGGAACCATAATTTTGGTTAGACTGAACAGGAGTAGCTGCCCAGCATTGACATGAATGCTTGCAGCTAATTGTAGGAGTCCAAAATCTATACAGAAACTCTGACACGGTACTTCCTCAATGCTAGTCCCTAAACTTAATCTCCAAAATCAAGAATCCCACTGGTCCCATTAATGTGTTTAGTGCCTATGTAACACAACCTGACGTCTGCTTACATGAGTGCCGCCTCCACTTAGCCTCTGCCTCTTCAATCCTCCATCAGTTTCTAAAAATGGAGTGTTTCTGTCTAGATTGAGATGTTCATACGTCACATCTGCCTCCACCACTCACTTCTAGTTTTATGTTCCAACAATACAAAACATCCTCCCTGCTTACGTACATGGCTCCGGTTGCATAACCCTGCTGTTCCATATGTTTCTGGAGTGCTGGAGAACATTTCCTAGATCATCTTCCCTATCCCTCTTTTTCTACACAGTGTTTTGTGCATGTTTTGCCCAATTTGCTTCATCTCTAAAAATGAAATTCTATATCTAAAATTTTGAATTATAATTTACTGTTGGGTATATTCTGCAGCTATTTTTGTAGGTTTCATTAGATGGGTAAGAAGAGGTCCGAATTGGGATTTTATAAAACATTGCAGAATGGACCTACTATGTTTGGGACTAGGGATTTAAACACATATGAATACATTATTCAGATTTGAACATATAATACACACAGCATTAGAATTTTTGGAATAAAATTTGTTTTTTCCCCTCCCTCATCTGATTAACACATTTTGCCACTAATGGCATTTCAACTCAAAGATTACTCAGTCAAATCAAAACGAAGATATCATAAACACCTTGATATAATCACTGGAAACCACTCTTTACAGTGCTGCAAGGATCTAACAATCCAGGGGATTACTGTATGTACAGTGTGTACGGGAACTGCTACTAGCCAGTGCAGCATGATTTTCCATGATGCGGTCTTATCTCCTCTTGCGTAAACTTAGGCTATACATATACTCGAGGAAAATAAAAGTACATATCAATTTACACAGAATGAAGCAATCTTGACAATTTTTACCAACTTATTATCTTGGGCATTATCAAATTTATCAAGCCAGATTTACACCAATAGGTCTAGATGGGTACTACAAAAAAATATGACAGCTGTAATGGTAAACCTTTGGTGTGTTTGAGCCATGTGTTCTCTTGCTAGGTTTCCAGTGGTTTTATTTGATTTTATTCTCTGTTCACAAAAGTTACTGTATATGACATAAGTTTTTTCAGATGAAAAAATCTTCACTCACGGTCCATGTACTTGCTTTTGAATCATCTTCATGCGCTAAATAAGCAGTTGATAGTTCTGGAAAAAACTAAGAGTTCAGAGTTTTTAGTCAAACTCCTGTTTTCAAAGTGAAGCATGAGCTCTCACATCTTGTTCTGTGACATAAATTAGACCCTTTGAATGTCTTTGAATTTTAAATCTGCACAGTCTTAGCTTTCTTTAAAAAAATGTGTGGTTCATTATGGTAAATACTAGATGCTCAAAAAGACAGAATTTGGGTAGACTATCTACTGGTGTGTCTGATCTTGAGTGAATGAATCAGCAAAACTACCATTCATTTCTGAGCGGAAAAGTCTGTAATCAAAGCTGTTTTTTAATATCCTTGTTAGGTCAGCAGACTCAGATACTAAGGACAGAGGTGCATTGATATTGCCTCAGTTAAAGGTCAGGCTCACTACCAGCCATAGTGCTACCCTTCTCCTTCTGTCTGTCCCCCGCCCCACCCGCACACAACCTACCCAAGCCTGTTTTAGAGTAATAAAGTACAGTCAGTGTTAATGCATGTCTTTATTCTCAATGACAGAGAAAGGTTTGTTCACCATAAACTGGGCTTAGAGCTTCAGGCTACAGGGCCTCATAATAATCATTAAACCAGAGCAGGGTTGAATCTAATTCATGGATCTGCATACTCTTAAAGACATGCTTTGTTCTGGTTTCCTATATATATATATACGGTTCATCCAATATGAATACCAGTCAGAAATAGATATTTACAGAATAGGCTACATGGGATGACAGAATATGACCAAATAATATTTTCTAAATGAGGTAGAAAACAGCTCTAAATTATGTGAATCTTAAAGTGAACCATTTTTGAAATTTACAGAAAAAAGGTTTACTCCTGTAATCAGGAGTTCAAAAGTAGAACTCTAAAATGGAGGTTAATAGAGAGACAGAAAAATGTACATAAATTATAACATTCTGAGTTCTGCTTGTTTGTCCATTTCTTTAACTTAAGTACATTTGTTCAGATAGAGTTGAGGTGTAAGGAAGCCCTTTGGCCAGTTATTCACTCTGACCACCATCCTAGTCTGATAATAAGACTGAACAGCCATTTAATTTTCACCTCCGTTCTTAACAAAAAAGCAGATTGTGAAACTTCAAAATTCAAAGATTCAAAGGGTCTGATGTCATACATCATAATGTCATGATGTTTGATGTAGTGAGCAAGTTCATTCTTGACCTTGGAAGCTTCCAGAGAAGGGTAGTGAGTGGACCCTGATTTTTGATATGAAATCTTTTTTAGGCTCTTGTGAACATAGACATTACTGCAAGGGAAGGTCCATGTTTCAGCACTGCAGACTGTTATTTTATTATAGGTAGGATTGAGACCAATCACTGGAATTTTGATAATGTCCAGACACAGTGGTGAGGTCCATTTCGCCAAGTGTCATGAAATTCAAACAATGAAATCAAGAAAATAGCTGCAAAACAGAAGCACCCCCTAATATGCTGTAATCACAGACAAATCAAATTAGGGAAAAAATGCAGTTGCTACTTACAGTATTTTGTATGTTCAGTCTGTCCAACACTTTTGTATTGTGACGTGTTGCGAACGATCTATGAAACAGGTAATTTACAGTACAACCGTTTTCCTTTTTACTGAAGCTGAAATAATGTGAGGCACCGAATTAGAGCTGATTCTAGTTGTGGAGAATCTTAAACAAGTGAATTGAGAAGAAATTTTCTTGCCATCTGTATAGTATGTATTCTTTTTTATCTAGATTGGCAACACTTTGGTTAAATAACTGATCACATGATTTGCCTGTTTGATTTGATGTTAAGCTGTCAGCCAGCTAAATAACTGGTCTGTAAGTTTCCTTTCTCCCTAACTGTATTATTTCTGTTATTTGAATTTATTTCTGCCCCAGCTATACTTTATGTGTTTGACGTATATCTGATCATACTGTTTCTTTTCAAATGAGATTATTCTGCACTCCCACTGTGCATGTATGTTTGCCTTCACTGACTGTTTGGAATTTATGGATGTATCACTGTGAATCTGGCTACATCTGATCAGTTTGTTTCTCCTTATAGATGAGATCATGCAGCAGGAGATCAGGCCCCTGCTGGCTGTAGACATCATAGAGCAGCTTCATCGCCAGTTTGCCTTGCTCTCAGGTATGTAACCAGACTCCACTGTCCCACTGTCCTCCTGTCCACACCTGGAATTTCCAACCTAGAGGTTGTGATGCTGTGTATTTAAATGGTAGGCTGGGAAACATTCATAATCAAACTTCTATCATAATAGCAAGTTATTATTGCAAAACAAGATGTTACATGCAAATTGGCTAAGACAAAACTTTCAAACAATTTCAAGGTAAAATTTAAGAGCTCTCTGTTGTGTGGTACAATAACCTGGAGAAAATGCTGGATTTTGTTGATATTTGTTTTAGATTTTACAAAGAAAAAGGTTTAAAATAAATTTTAAACTGTAATTTCCAGAGAACACGCTAACTTAACTTTAAATTATTTTATTCGAAATGACTGTGTGATAATCTGCAGCCAGAAAATAAAACCACATTTGAATGAATGTGGCTATAAAATCCACATGAAAATTAGTTTAATTAATTTTTTGCTTACAAAATTGCTGTATTTTTGTGAAAATCAGAAAAAAATGAAAAATGTGAGATTTAAGGAGTATTAAAAAAAATAGTAAAAATCCATGCAGCAGTGGCTGACATTCTCGGTTTTATTCCCATGTGAATGTAGCTCAGAAAACACTGGTTAATACATTCCCATAATGCAACCAATAGTGCCCAAGGAAAGATAACCCTGGGGACATCATCTGGGTTATTTTGTCAGACTTGACAAAGCTCCTCCAGAGACACAGAGAGCATTATACAGCTGTTTGCACAGCCTGAGTAGTAATCCTTTTAACTGTAGGAGTGACCTTCATGTGTAGAATTTGTGGAGTTACCCTTAAACCACAAACTGTCCACATCTTATCTGTAGTACATGGAAGTTTGTCTACATATTATGCTAGTAGTATTTTCATCAGCCTACATTTGGATTTTGGGAGAACTTGGCATGCATGGCTAGCCTTTTGATAGTTACTGTTCCACATATCAAGTGCGATATATAATTACTATAGATAACTGCTCACCAAATAAAGGCGTGTTGGAGACGTTGGAGCTGAGATTTAATGAAAGACAAATACAAGAAAAGCATCTGCAGACCCTACTCTGTGCAGAATTCATTTGTCGAGGCAAGCTTTCAGTCAGAGACCTTCTTCAAGCATCAACAGTAAAGAAAAGAGAGCAAAACAGTAAATAGGTGCTGACAATCACTCCTGTTATGAAACACATGAAATGACACAAGCCTTAATAAACATAAATACATACTATACACATATATATACAGTCACACTTTAGCATCACTGTAGGCTCTTAGTCATGTACCTTTGGAGGATTCCAATAGAGCGTGTTCTACATAGCCTGTGTCTCTTATGTTGTATGTTACATAAGGTGTTTTGATTGTCAAAGTTGATGGACTGTCTCTCTATAGATTTCGAGACTACAGTTCCAAGATTACACCGGTATGGTAGTTACAGGTATTACTCTAGAGTTCTGCAGATGTTATGATAACCTCATAATGTAAGACTAACATCAAAGAAAAAACAGATATCGGTATTAAACTCTAATACTGTTGGTGATGATGCAATAAATTGTAGTGCAAAAGCATTTGACGAAGGGATAATTAATACCAACATAGCGTTATTGGCCTAACGAATGGTTAACAGTTGAGTGGAGATCTTTTGAGAGTCCTCTATCTGACCAACACAAATTCCAAAGCATGATGCAGCATGGCCACTAGTTAAACTAGATACATGCATGTGTTTGCTTTTGTCTGAAAAAGTATGAAACAGTACTTTACATGGTATTAACGAACACTATGAATTTTTTTTAACTTTGGGGGGCAGTTAAAAACACAATACTGTTTTCATCTCCGAAAGTTGATATGGCGAACGCCTTAGCAAACAATTGCCTATTTGCGTATTCAGAGGTAACAGAGCAACATAAGCATTCATTTGGAGTCGTGTTTCAGGGCCACCTGATGAATTTAGGTGCAATATTGAGTCCCACTTTCAGCTCGCTTTTGGCTGACTTCTTTCGCATGACGCATAGACATTTGACCCATTGTTCACGTAATAATTATTGATTAGTGCAGCTTTAAATATTTGTAAGGAGTTAAACCAAGAAAATGAAAGCGTGAACTGAATCGTCAGCAGGCATTTAACTTTAGACAGGATTTTCTGTTAGTAGTACTATTGCGGTAAAGGGCGGCACCGTGGCTCAGTGGTTGCCACTGTCAGCTACCGCATTGCAACCTGCAGCTCTGCACAGGTTAAGCAAGCATAGAGTACAAGTAATGACTAGCTATATAAATGTTCTAATATCACACATATATATATATATATATATATATATACAAAAATATATATATAATATTCTTACAACCAAATGTTATCATAAATACTCAAGTAAAAGCTAGTATCCAAATATTAGCCATCACAGGATGAACAGTGAAGCCACTGTATTCTAGTCACTTTGCTGAGACTAGGTCAGTACGCAACACTTTCCTATGAAGCCTTTCCCATGGCTCTATGACATATGTAAGACCACATGGCACACTGCAGAATGTCAGGTACAGGTTTTCCACCTTCAGCAAGTTAACTGGGCATGTACGTTTGAAAAATGACTGGTGAGACTGTAGGTGACAGAGCAGAAAAAAGGGAATGTGTGAGTTGTGTGTGTCTGTGTAAGACCAAAAAAGCATGACTACTTTTATGTTTTATGTCAAAGTTAGGTACACTTCTGGACTACTCGTTTTGGTAATTTCTAGAATTATATACAGTATCAGTGTTCTCTCTACACATACCAGAATGTCTTAAAATTTTAGTTGAGGTGAATTTTAGCTTAAGATGGCCATCTTGTGACTTTTTGTGGAAGAAAACATTTTAGAAGGGAACATTGGCGTCATTTGACGTGAACATTCAGGGCTACACACTTGAAATTTCAGGAACCTTGTTCATCAACCTTTACCCCACTCTCCCACTCCCAGGCCAGCCAGTGCAAACTCATGCTGTGCAGCAAACTTTGTTCAAACCCAGCAGAGATGTATCTTAAACTTAAGTTCAGATCCCAATGTTTCAAACAATACCATTGATCATAATCAAGCGGAATTTGTGGGAAATGTGTATAAAATGCTGCATGGCAGGACAACTAGTATAAACATACAGTATAACATTATATACAGTAGTTTCAACGAATAGCTGAAACAATCTGATAGAGAATATACAGTATATGTCATACAGTGTAATACTTAAGGTTGAGTTTATGCAAGAAGAAAGGATAGTAAATGTTGTGTGTGATGGTTTTGTGTTGCAGGAGGACGAGGGAAAGATGGTGCCCCCATCATCACCTTCCCAGAGTACTCAGGCTTTAGCGAAGTGCCAGAGGAAGACTTCCTCAATGTAGTTACTTACCTGACCAGCATCCCCAGGTACACACACGCTCACACACATAAGACTAGACACTGTGGCTGCCCTCATATAATCACAGCCTTACTCTTCAAGTCACCTGTTAGCCATAAGAAGGCCCCACTCTGTTTATTGGTCATCAATGAAAGAGCTTGTGCGAGACCTCCATTTAATCTCTCAGACTCTACAGCATTACACAATCCTATTAAACAGGTTTTTTTAAAATTCCATTTACACTGATGGGGTTATTTCTAGTCATCTCATTACAGCTTAACAGAAGGAAGGAAGCCATATAAAATCAACTGCACTGTCATGGGCACTGGTCAAAAATTATCTACCGGGCCCTTAGTAAGCCCTCCTTTTCTTCTACTCTGTGCATTGTGTAGTTTTTCTAAACGGAAATATTAAATGGCCGCAGAAATTCTGTGCAGTACTTCGATTAAACACAATATTTTTTCTTGACATATAAACACAAAACACATGTAGACTGGATGAGTAAATTCCCACAACCCCTCCAGTAAACTTGGAAAGGTAAAAAGTTGGCCGTTTATTCCACGCCAAGGTCTGTATCTGCATTGCTCCTCCTATATTCCATGGTTCGACTATTGGGTGAAGCCTCCTTTCTAGCACCCTGGTATGAGCTTTCCTGGGGAGGCTGAGCAGTTTGATAAGCCCATAATCGGAGCACACCCTCCGGTCCCACTTTTTTATTATGGGAACCACCACCCTGGTCTGCCAGTCCACAGGTATTGTCCCCCACCTCCATGGGGCATTGAAAAGGCATGTCAGCCAAGACAGGGCAACAATATCCAGAGACTTCAGAATCTCAGGAAGAATGTCATCCACACCTGCCGCTTTGCTGCTGCTTTTTGACTACCTCAGTGCCCTCTGTCAGAGATATGAGAGGCTTCCTCCAAGTCTTCAAACTCTGCCTCCTCCTCCTCCCCCACTTGGATTCCATGAGGTTATTATAGTTTTGCATTTTTCATAAGTTTTTATTTTTTATTTCGTTTTGACTTTTTGTTTTCAATTTTTTTTTGTTTAGTTTTCATTTGCCTGTAGAAACTCTAGCTAATTGCGGGTTGTTTAAGTGCTCTGTAAGAGATGGCTAGAATTAATACAAAAAAAAAAAAAAAAAAACAGGCATTATGTTCACCGTTCCCAAGAGAAATCCCTAAATTCTTTGGATATAACTTTGTTTTCATAGAACCTTCTGTTATTCGGCATGTAGCGTACCATCAGTCAACTAGCCATGCTAAAATGTCACATGGCACAGCTTACACAAAGACACAACACATCAGTGCAAAGTAGCAGTCCAGTTTACATTTTCTTTACCTTCCATCTCCAGTCTGGATGCTGCCAGTATCGGCTTCATTATCATCATCGACAGGCGGAAGGACAAATGGAGTTCAGTAAAGGCCTCTCTATCAAGGATCGCTGTAAGTTCTCTAAGACACCTAGTACTCAAATCACCATATAAATGTTTATATAAATATGACATACATATGTACATATAAGTAAAGATATTTATAGCTAATACTGTGAACAAGCACTATTTCTAGTGTTACTAAAAAATTATCATCAAAGGACAATTGCAGAAAAATTGTATTTCATACAGTTGGAGCTATACAGTATTTATGCATCTTCTGTGTTCACTTGGATGTTAAAAGCAGTTATGAATAAGACTTTTTCCACGGAGACCTTGTATTATAAAAATAATTATGCTGCGCCAAAATTGATTTTTAAGTCTATACTGCAACCAAAGTTATCCTGTTTTTACACCACAAATATTAAGGTAGAGCAAGCTTTTACATGATAAAAAACAAATTAATTCAATAACCTTTTGTTCTCATACTTTTCTTATTTGTTATTTTTATGGTGCAAGTGGTAGATATTTGTACAGTGTTTGTACATACATGTGCAGTGGATAAAATATCACCTCATGAGTATGCCCCAAGTTCATAACTAACTAAATACAATGATTTCTAATTTACAGAATGTATAAAACCTAAACATGCAAAATACTATTATATATTAAAATATTCTTTTCCAGCTAAAATCGTCATTGTCACCTGGTGCACATGGAAAGGAATACAGTATATAGCCTAAACTAGATATTGTATACTTTTTTGTGGTTTAGTTAGTTTTTTTTTTTGAGTTTCTACAAGACAACCAAAACAAAATTAAAAAAAAATTGTCTAGCAGATTTTTAAAAATTAACTACGACCCCAGCAATCTGATGACCCCTGGCAGCACATTTCTCTTAGATCCCTTGTCGGACTCATGAACCCTAGTAAGTACCTGCTGAGGTTAGACTAACAATTTATAGACAAGATAATAAGTGCCAAAGGTTTAGAAAAATGTGGAAAAATATTTGGAAGTTGCTTTAGTGTACATTTCAGCGATCAATACTATTATTTGCATGTTTGTGTGAAAATCTTCACCCAGTTGGACATTTGGACCTCATGTTAGCTCTTGATGTACAGAGAGTGATAGCCAGTAGAAATCTTACTCCATTTTATTTGAGCTACATTCTGCTGCATTGTAGTATTCATTGAGTTGCCAATTCTGCATATTTTTGCTGTTTTGCAATGTCTGAAACAGGTTCTTCTACTAATAGGCATGCTCTCATAATAGATACCATAACAATGTCAATAACAGGATGGCATGTGGTTTTAAAAACAAGTCACTCTGGTGACATGTATATGAATTTGCAGTTTTAAGATAGAAGTTCATCTTGAGCCGCAGTTAGTTCAGTGACTCTCATTTCATGTGATTTTTAATGAGAAATGACAAACAGCCTGATTTATATATTTGGACAATTTATGTCCTCCTACTTGGCAGTGCCAACTAACTCACAGACATATGGAGCTAGGTTGAGCTCCACTGACCTGTCACTGTGTCAGATTCTTCATAAAAAGCTGCTGTAATAATTTGGTCCTTTAATGATTTGATACCAGAGAGCCACATATATAAGCAAATGCATTCAAATGTCTGTCTCTCTCATTGTGGTCACAGCATTTGCCTGCTGGTTGGTCTTTAGTTAAGGAAAATTACTGAAATAATGAATGTAAATTTATATTTTGTTTTGTTATCTAGGGGGCATTTCCAGGAAACCTGCAGCTGGTATTGGTGCTGAGGCCGTCCAGGTTCTTCCAAAGAGCTATAGCAGAGATCGGGATCAAGCTGCACAAGGATGACTTTAAAATGAAGGTACCGATGGGCATGCTTCAAGTACCGCCATAAAAACATCAGCAGCAATCACAAGGAAAAATTAATTTATTCTCGCCAGAAAAGGTGGTTAATTAGAGATGTGAGGTTTTTAATTGAATGCATGACTAATAAATGATGCATGAATACAAATTTTGGGTACGAGTCAACTCAACTGGATTAGGCATTGCTTGTGTCAAGGATTAAAGTGGTAATCCTCCCCAGCAAATATGTACCAACAGTGAAAACTCAAAATGGAAGTTCATATAACATCCATAGGTGGCTGTAGCTGCTTCCATTTTTTTGTTTTTTGTTTTTAGTTTTTATAATGTTTCCTAATTTTTTTCATGAGGTTTACTCAGAATGTGACCCAGAAGGTCCACATGATTCAACACAGGTGTGATTCCCAGGTCTAGCCCTACCATCAGTTACATCAACATGTACACAATCAAGTATTTACAATATTTAAAACTCCGAACGCTGATGTACCAGTTACATATCAAACAATCCAATGAACTCAATCCCTAGAAGCAAAGGTCCTCTCAAAATACATCAATGTTATGATAAATCTCACAAAGGATGTGTGGATAAAAGTAAATAGTAAAAGTGAAAACACATAAAATTACCTAATGAATACATTTTAAGGTAATTCATTCCACAGTTTACAAGCTGAGACAGCAAAAGCTCAGTCACCGTCAAAAGTCTGGACTTTGGAACTGCGGGAAGAGCTTTTTCGGCCAGCCTAAGAGTGCATCCTTGAGTGTAAGGGATCAAAAGGTCAGAGATGTATCTTGAGTCAAACCATTCAATGCTTTATAGGCCATAATTAATATTTTGAACCGTATTCTAAAAGAAATGGGAATCCAGTGAAGGGTGCTAAAACTGGTGTTAGCAATTTTCTTTTTGATATCTGGACAAATTTATCTATAAGGGTATTTCTAAAATATTGGCTTCTGCCTTGATGGGTGAACAGGGTGAGGCTGTTAAATTCAAGGGATCAGCTTCACCAATATGAAACACTAAGATGTATGATTTGAGACCACATTAGGGCCAAAGCCTGGATTTTAGAAATACTTTCCCACACAATGCACCCCTCACAGAAAATTTAGACCAAAATCAAAAAGAAAATTGCTATTTTTTTTAATTACTTGGACTTTTCATATTTCATTTATTTAGTTAATTGTTCCATTATACTATGTTTACATTGTATTTCCCGACATGAAAGCATATATTCTGTTAAAGCTGACTCCCCTCTACAAAAAATAAAATGGGGGAGAAATGCCAAAACTAAACTACTAAACAACTAAATGGGGAAAAACATTCCAAGGACAGTTTTTTTCCAGGTTTTCCAGTGGCAAAGTTAGACATAAAGCAGTATCCTGTTGTACTCTAAGTCACAACCTTTGGATCCCTTGTCGATTTGGTTAAGTTTAATTCCAGTTCGACCTATTCAGGATATGTACCTGCCCTAGATTTTTCACAATGAGCAGGATATAATAATATAATATAGTTCAAATTCAATGAATTTAAATGGGTGCTCAAGTGAATTAGTATTTCATGTTTTTAAAGTTGGGGGACTCACAAGAGACACATTTAAAGAAGAATGCTCAAAATTGTTGCAGTGGAGGCTGAGATATCCTGACTTTGAGTCCCTAGTAAAAGTCTTTTTTTTAAAAACTGAACTTGATGTGTAAAATCGGTGAACTCGCCCTTTAAAGAGACACTGATAAGATGTTTCTCTCTTTTTTTTTTTTTTTACTGAACTCATTACAACTACCACAATTAGTCTCACTGTTACATAATGTGGGTCATGACCAAAAGTATTGTAATATATTGAATGTGTTTGCAGATTGTGATGCTGAACTCTCTGTCAGACCTACATGGCTATGTGGATAGAGGCCAGCTGACCCGGGAGCTAGGAGGAAGTCTGGAGTACTGTCACAGTCAGTGGATACACCACCGAACTGTGAGTAACCATACAGTACTAAATACTGTATACCATAACCTTAATACTAGTGATTTGGGAATTTGAAAAATATAACAGTTGTGGAGACATCACAGATTTGACTTTTCAGCAGCTGTATGGTCAGTTACATTCTAGAAGTCAGAGTCACATGTGGATCTTTTCCCTAGGCCATAGAAAACTTTGCCATGACAGTGAAAACCACAGCCCAGATGTTACAGAAGTTTGGGACAGACCTGGCAGAGACAGAGCTGCCCAATGACGTCCAGTGCACCAAAGACCTGCTCACAGCACACAACGACAAACACAACAACCTCAAGGTGATTTCGCATTTTTAATACACCAACTCATACTCCCGCAGACAGGACATGAATGCATGACAACAAAGAAATTCGCACTTGTTAGGCTGAAACAGATTCATAACTATGGCACTCCAGCACCCAACAATAAAAAAAGTTGCACTGGTTCCCAAATGCAAATGCATCACAATGCATGAATTTGAAAGAAGGTTATACATGGTTACAAGTTACAAGTCTGGGGAACAGTCAAATAAAAAAAATGTCAACTTGCTTAAGAGAAATCCAGCGTAACATTAGTGCCTGGTTACCGCAGAAAGAGGCACAGACAGATTCATTTGTGAAACTGGTGGTAGTTGAAGCTTGTTGACCTTGTGAATAATTGGTGGTTCATGCATTTCCTATGGTTGGTTTTAGCTAAGTTAGTTTGTGGCAAAATGGATGGGAAGAGTTAAACTTCTTTTCATAGCTTCTCATTTGGCTAACTAGGGTTATTAAAAGATTGATGGTATCACACAGCTAATATTATAGCTTCCTCATATTCTGGACTCTCTCTAGTATTTCCTCTAAGATAAGAGCAGACAAGATGATTTGCTCACCTCTGCAAGCAAATCCACAAGTTGCAACAAGTCCCCAGAAATAAATTTATTTAGTTCTGAAAAATTTTGCTGTTGTAAATGCTGGTGTGATTAGGCGCATAGTACGAGGACATGACCACAAAATGTCTTTCTCAGTGCTAGCACTTCAGCAATACCAAAATTGAAGAAAAAAAAAAAGTCCAAAAAGCTTTTCCTGTCCTGTCCTATCCCAAGCTGTCCATCAAAAAGCCACAAACAAAACCTTCGTCTACAAAGGAAAAATAAGTAGAGCCCATATAATACAGAAGCATCATGTTGTTGGACCACTCTGTAGGGGCCATTATAACATGCATGAAGGTACAGGTGACTGACCTTTCCCGTATAATCTTTTGTTTCTACGCATCAGGAGACGTTGCATAAAGTTGAACCTTTTTTAACTTCACTTGACTTTTGAATCCAGACCTGCAGTGGCTGTTCAGGTCACAATGAATGGCGTCCTTGCGCATCTTCAGTGTTTGAATCCGTATGTGTATAGTATAACTCTGTAAGTAACATTAGGCTCATTAGCAAGCCTACTGAAAAGTACTCCACTGATGCCTTTGGTTGTCTCAGTCTATCATGAAACTCTTGCCTTGCAAGTTGTACTATCCGCTCAAGAATGTTCTGCATCACTTCCCCTTGTTTACAAGCCTGCTAGCTCCGCCTAACTAATTTGCATATACCAGGTATAAATATAAATGGCTAGTAAACTGATGTCATTATCCAGACAACATACCAGATACAGATTGCATGTTCCAATGACAGGTATACAGACCTCAAACCGGTCTGCTGTTTTGCAGATGATATTAATGTTATTTCTAAATCTTCTGTGTCTCTATACCAGGATGAACTGAAACTAGCTTTGAAACAGGGCACCACCTTGTTAGGTTGTATCAAGGAGCAGGCAGCTAAGTCAGAGAATAACAAACTCAACCCAGATGAGATGGAGAACCAAACCACTGTGGAAAGGTGACAGCTGGCAAAGCTTTTCCTATATATTATATAATGTTTCTCAGCCTATAGTATGGGCATGTAGTCCTATCGACATTCTCACTGTGTGTGTAATGAAGTTCCTATTGTGTGTTTCAGGCTCCTAGCCCAGCTGGATGAGACAGAGAATGCCTTTGAACAGTTCTGGTGCAAACACCATCTAAAATTGGAGCAGTGCCTGCAGCTACGCCACTTTGAACAGGACTTCAGAGAGGTATATCTGTAGACCTCTCTGTCTCTCTGTCTGCCTAGCTGCTTCTGACCTTCAACCTTTGGATCTTGCATGTGTCTCCTCTTCATACAGCTCCAAAACACTTCAGCTGTAAAATCATACATTGAATAACACACTATACAAAACAATGTCTGGCTGAGCCAGTTTGGAAATTGTAAATACAGTGACTCTGTTTTACATCCTGTCTGCCACCTCGTGTTCTAAAATTTCTGTAAATTTCTGTGTCAGGTGTCTTGTTGCAATATGTTTCAATTAATGTCTATCCTCATATTTCTAACACATTTGACATGCTTAAGAAATTAAAATCTCTCAGGATCATTTAATTTCAGGAGTTTGGAGTGAAACAATCAAAACTTCTAGGGTTTCTTCTATTTTAATTAATACAGTATTAAAATTTACTGAAGTGAAGCTGAGCCTGGATAATAATAAAATAATGGAGAAAATAAATATTATTACAATGCAGCTGAAGTGGATAGCATAATGATTTTCTCTGTCTTTTCTCAGTCCCTGTGTCTATCCCCTCTTTGCTTCTACAGGTTAAAGTGTCTCTGGACAGTTTGAGGGACAGTCTAACCAGCTTATCAGTTATCAGAGACTGTCTGGCCGGACTTGAACACCTGCTAAAGGAACTGAAAACACTGGAGGAGAAGGCTCAGGTCAGTCTCACTCAGACACACACACACACACACACACACACACACACACACACACACACACACACACACACACACACACACACACACACACACACACACAAAACATCATTTAAGGCCATTTTATTAGCAGTCAAAGTCACCCTTTATAAGTTGTGACTAATGGAGTTATTTATTGTTTATAAATCATTCGTTAATGCTTTATAGATCACAAACAAACCATTACCAAGAACAGCATTTGGGTGGCGAGGTTGTAAACAATCCTTTTGGCTGGTTCTTATGCTACTCGAGCATCACACTTGCTTTATCTTTTTAGCTCTTTTGTTAAGTAGGAAAACACTCTAATTCGTTCCAAATTCATTTATTAAAAAACATATGACATTTACAACTACAGTTTTGCATTATTAACAGCTGGCATATGACTTACTACCTTTTACTATTAGAAAAAAAAAAGAAACTCAATACCCTAGTTATTTTAAAAGTGTTTACAACAGCAGACTTTTATTACCATTTTAATACTTTTATTACCATTTATTCAATTCAGTTTTTCAGTTCAATTCCATTTTATTTGTGTGGCAACAAAGCATAACATATATTATCTTAAGGTACTTTACAGAGTAAGGTCAAGACCTGTTATAGAGAGAAACCCATCAGTTCCAACTATGAACAGGTATCTCTGACTACGGATCCTGCAGCTCCTGAGACAGAGATACATGCAGAATGAGAACAGGGAGAAAGAGGACAGACAGGGGAAGACAGAATCTGCAGGAGAAAGAAGACACAAAGTTAATGACACACAGTAATGTGAAATAAATGCATGGGTAGAGAGAGAGAGGGAAGAAGAGTGAAAAAGTGCTCATTGCGTCATGGGAGTTCCCCCAGCGGCCTCGGCCTAAAACAGCATAACTAAGGTAATGGTTCAGGGCTCACCTGTACCAGCCCTAACTGTAAGCTTTATCAAAGAGGAAACCTCAACCTTGAGTCTAAGATATGATACATCTTGGTTGTCATGGCCTTTGTATGTAAGGAGAAGGATTTTGAATTCTATTCTGGATTTTACAGGAAGCCACTGCAGAGAAGCTAAAACAGGAATAATATGATTTCTTTTTCAAGTTTCTGTCACTTGCGCTGCTGCATTCTGGATCAACAGGAGGCTTTTTACAGAGTTACTGGGATATTGTGATCATAAGGAATTAGAGTATTACATTGTAGAGGTTGTTACAATGTAATACAATGTAATGTATGTATTCTGAATTCTTATTCTTCCAGCCTACACTAGAAAAGGCCCAGCTCCATGCGCTGCATGGTGACCAGCTGATCCAGAGCAACCACTACGCTGTGGACTCTATTCGACCCAAATGTGTAGAACTCCGGCGGGTCTGTGATGACTTCAGCAATGAGGCCAAGAAAAAGACGGATGTCCTCTCCAAATCCCTGCAGATACACATGGGCATTGAAAAGGTGAGGATATGGTACGACTAATACACATCTACCTAAGTCACATCTAGAAACACAAGGTAGCTTCCTTGCTCTTGGCCAATCTGTCATTGCATGCGTAGAGGAAAAAGTCCAAATAATCCATCACAGGCTAATCCAAAACCTAATCCAAACAGATTTGGATTAGCCTTGAATCAGTCTTTTTCAGACTTACTTTCATGTAATGATGCTTGATTCAAATTCTTGCCTTGCTTTTATGTATCCTACCTTTAATTACTTTTGTTGTCAAACTTGTGATTTATATTTATCTTTTTATTTTTTAATTTGTCAACGTTAGAATAATGTTTCGCAGATATATGATATGCTATGGTTGTGTAGCATTTACCATGGTAATTTGTATATTTGTTGATATAAATCACTCGGGACCAAAATGGTGGACTGACCAACTGGCCAGCTATTGCCATCCCTCATTCTGTTAGCATGGCTAAAAACACATAAATTTGCTGGGCTTTTAACACTTCTTTAAAGTGTTATTAATTGTTTTTTTGGAAACTTTGGGGAAGTGGAACAAGCTATAAAACCACATTAACATACTGTCATTTTATAATGTTCTCTGAACAAATGGGTTTTCGACCAGTTGTCTTTTTTAACAAGAGCAGACACAGTGCAACATGAGCATTCATTTAAAGTTGTGACCTGCAGTCCAGTATTCACTCTTCTTTTAGCTCTGTCTTGGTCTTTAACAACTCCTGTGAAAAATGTCTGGCTGGGCTGGGCAGTTACTACAGTGGGTTTATCAGAGCTTTTTGATGAAAATAGCTGCCTGCTGCTACAGGAAACAAAGCAAGGCCATTTTATTTGTATAGCACATTTCATACACAGAGTCAATTTGAAGTGATTTACATAATACATTAAAAACATAAAACAGGATTAAGGAGAGCAATGAGACTGAAACAAAAACTGTAAATTTGTGAACCATAAAATCAAAACAATGAGCTGGAAGCTGCTAAAAAACTCTGTAGGGCTGAGGGGAACGGGAGAGTAATGATGTGGGTTAATCCCTATGACTTGATTTATTACTGAGTGACCCCTTTTATATTACTCATATTGTTGATATATATATATATTTTGAAAAAAAATTAGGGCACCTTTTTGTCAACTCAAATTTGAACTTTTCAGACCATCCTGGCAGTCATTCCTAAAAGCAAACCCAAATAGACATTGAATCTAAGGTTTTTTTTCTTTTCTTAGTATGTTAACTCCAACAGCATCATTGGTATCTGCTTCGTGCTCTTATAAGAAAGAGATGTGGGATCATGAGCGCTTGTATGTCCCTTCCTAGGCTAACAACAGCTAGACAGTATGAGATCGAAGCAGATATACTGATATATAACTTAGTGCATGACAAAGTGTGAACTCTTGTGTATGTTTGACTAGTTCAGGTCAATTCAATTTTATTTATATAGAGCCATTTCATAACAGAGGTTATCTAAGGACACTTTCATATAGAGCAGGTCCAACATTCCCCAATGGGCAAGCACTTGGCGACAGCGGCATGGAAAAACTCGAACATAACCCGGCTCATGGTGGGCGGCTGTCTGCCTCAACCGACTGGGTTGAGAGAGAAGGAGGAGGGAGGACAGAGAACATAGCAGAATAAAGGTACCATATAAAGATGTATAATGATAATGAGACTAGTAATAAAACTAATAATTATAATAATAAGGCTAATAATAATACTAATAAGACTATAATATAACAGTATATTATAATAATAATAATGATAATCATAATAATTGAAGCAGTGGCTGTTGAGCAGTAGGTGCTTTGCAGTCACAGATGCGGACTCTGCAGCACCAGGGGCAGAAATACCTGCAGAAAGCGACAGGAAGAGACAGGAGAGAGATGAGAAAGCACAAAACTACGGGAGAGGAAAGAAGTCAAGTTAGTAACGAGCACTGATGGGATATGAATACATACAGATGGAAAGGAATAGGAGGATGGAGGAGCTTGGTGCATCATGGGAAGTCCCTTTGTACTATAGGCCTACAGCAGCAGTTTGGGATGGCTCAAAAAGGAAGGTTTTAAGCCTACTCTTAAACATATTGACAGTTTCTGCCTTTTGGACTGTAACTGGAAGAAGGTTCCACAGCAGAGGAGTCTAATAACTGAAGGCTCTGCCTCCAATTCTACCTTTGGAGACTCCAGGAACCACAAGTAAGCCTGCGTTCTTGGAGCACAGTGTTCCAGTGGGGTAATATGGTGCTATGAGCTTTTTAAGATATGATGGTACCTGACCATTAAGGGCTTTGTAGGTGAGGAGGAGGATTTTTTTTATTCTGGATTTTACAGGGAGCCAGTGCAGAGAAGCTAACACAGGAGAAATGTGATCTCTTTTCCTTGTTCCTGTCAGTACTAGCGCTGCAGCATTCTGGATCAGCTGGAAAGTATTTAGATACTTGCTGGGGCAGCTTTATAATAATGAATTACAATAATCCAGCCTAGAAGTAACAAAAGCATGTACTAGTTTTTCTGCATCTTTTTGAGACAGGATGTGCCTGATTTTTACGATGTTACGTAGGTGAAAAAGGCACAACTTGAAGTTTGTTTTATGTGGGAGTTAAAGGACATATCCTGATCAAGGAGTACTCCAAGATACCTAACAATGGTGCTAGGGGCCAGGGCAATGCCATCTAGAGTAAGTGTATCATTAGACAATGTGTTTCTGACGTGTTGAGGGCCATTAGCAACTTTCATGAGTACTGTCTCTGTGCTATGATGCACTCTAAATCCTGACTGAAAACACAACTGGTTGGCCACAGCTTTCTCAAGGATCTTAGAGAAAAATGGAAGGTTAGATATTGGTTTATATTTAGCTAAAACACATGGATCAAGGGTATGCTATTTAAGAAGAGGTTTAACTACAGCTGTTTTAATGGACTGTGGTACATAGCTAGTTAATAAAGACAGATTGATTTTATCTGCTAACTAAGAGCTGCTAACTAAGGGTAAAACTTCCTTAAGCAGCCTAGTTGGGATGGGTTCTAAGAGACAAGTTGATGGTTTAGATGAAGACATTGTTGAAGTTAGTTGACGAAGGTCGATGGGAGAAAAGTTGTCTGAGTATATATCAGGTTTTAATGAGTATTAGCTTTCCTTAAAGAAGAGTTGACAGCACATTCTATTGTTGTAAGTGCTATTTGTGATTCAGCTTGTTTGAAAATTAAGTGTGGTAACATACAGCATTCCTTAAACAAAACTCTGCATTAACACAATAAACCAAAAACAGCATGTCCATTACAGGAATGTAATTTTGGGAGCACTCATGCATGCATTTCAGAGGAACTTAAAAAAATGCACATTTAATGTAATATGTAACAGTATTCTTACACTGACATAACAGCAAAGTTAATTATCAATGAAATTAACAAAAATAAGACAGAGCCTGTTCTGCAGCAGACATCTGCCATTTACTTGACTTTGAATGAACTCAGCTAATACTCATAACCCTGGGACTGTATAATGAGAAGAATGGTGCTTTTTATCTAATTTACTGAAATGTGTAATGTGACAAAACATAAGAATTTGAATCTGTTTAAAGGTTGTGTCACATAAAACCAAATCATCTATAAATAAATAACATTTTCTGGATTTTCTTCACTCTTTTTGGCTTTTTCCCAAACTTTTCCTAAAGATGGCCTACTGATCAAGAACTTTTCTACTACCTCTTTATCTTAGCAGTGATTTGTTTACATTTCACACATTGTGCATTCACTGGCTGTCTTACAGTGGCATCCACAGATACTGCAAACAGATAATACTTTCTGAAGTCCATGACTATTAATCGAAACATTAAACTGTGATACAAATATCTGTGATTAAGAGGAAATTCCAGTTTCATAGAACTTGGGTCTCATTTTCACAACTGTTATACTCACCAATTAATTGGCTGAGAACTGGGAACGTAGTGACATTGCTAAAAAGATGTTCGATGGCAAGAGATTGTATAACATCCATCACAGTTTACAGAATTACCTCCCGGTTCCACTTATACAATTACTGTAGTTGTGTGAAACAATTTTCTTGTACAATTAGGGATCATCACCAACATGTTCAGTTTAACCTCCAAATAAAGTGGTTTAGATAGATCTGGGTTGACAAACAAAATACATTAACAAAAATCTTGCATTAACTGCATTAACAGCCATTTTTAAACGTAGCCTAATTTTCAGATGCTCAAAAGTAATCGGACGAACCAACGTAATTGTAATATGAGCATTATTTTTAATACATGGATGAAAATCTTTTGCAGTAAATGACTGCCTGAAGTCTGGAACCCATGAACAACACCAAATACTGAGTGTCCCGCCTTGAGATACTTTGGCTGGGCTTTACTGCAGCCACCCTCAGTTGCTGCTTGTTTGTGGGTTTAGTTGGGTTGAGGTCAGGTGACTGACTTGGCCGTTAAAGAATATGCCATTTCTTTTCATTGAAAAGCTCTTGGGTTGCTTTCGCAGTATGTTTTGAGTCTTTATCCATCTGTACTATGAAGCACTGTCCAATTAGTTTTGCAGCATTTGGCTGAATCTGAGCAGATAGTATAGTCCTATACACTTTAGAATTCATCCTGCTACTTCTATCAGCAGTCACATCATCAATAAACACCAGTGACCCAGTTCCATTAGCCGCATATTGAGAGTTCCCATGAACAGCTACCAAATGCAAATTCAACACTTGTAATCAACTCCAGTCCTTTATCTGATTAATTTTTCATGAAATAATGAGGGAACAGGCCACAGCTGGCCAGGAAACTGATTGTCAGTAAATTATTCAATTACTGTTGAGCCTCTGAGAATAATGTGTATAAAATGGCTGCTCCTAAACTGTTAATGTTAAACCCCTTGAATTAAAGCTACAGTTCAATCACATCTCGATGGCTTCATTTCAGATCCATTTTGGTGGTATAAAGAGGGGAAATTACGAAAATTGTGTCACTGTCCAAATACTTGTGTACTTAACTCTCCTGTTTACATACCTATTTGTTTTTCAATCTCAAGTTTTTATTTCTCATATTATGCATATAGATTTTCCTTCTTTGATCATATAACACCAAAATGCATGAAGAATAAAGATGGTATGTCTTTGAAGGCCCCAAATGACCCCAGTGGCACCTAAACACAGGACCCTCACACTGAGCCACCACATGGGAAGGGATGGTGTCTGCTACATTGAAATCTTGCCCAGTTTTATCCTGTTTGAATTTCTGCTGTGTAGGTAAACCAGTGGTGTGAGTCTGGAATTTACCTGCTAGCCTCCCAGGCTGTGGATAAATGTCAGTCACAGGAAGGGGCAGAGTCAGCACTGACCGACATTGAACATTTTCTGGAGTCAGCAGAAAAGAATCAGCTGACTGAACTGAGGAACCTCCACAACCAGTATGAGGTTGTCCTGTCTGAGGATATCAAGGTATGGTACACATAAACATTAGTTTAAAGGATGGCTGGATATTCTGTTACAAAAAATATTTACAAGGAGTGATAGTGAGCTCTGTGCCTGCAGACCAGTGTCCTGAACGCACTGAAGCGGCTGGAGGATGTCCAGGAGATGTTTGAGAAGCGGCACGTCAGTCTGAAGAGACTGTCAGCTAAACAGATGAGGCCCGTCCAACCAGTTGCACCCCGGCCTGAGTCCTCTCCCAAACGGCCCTCACTGAAGAACCCCGCCAGGACTACAGGGAGCCACCAGCGTGAGTTGGACGTTGTTATAACCAACCAATTTATGCATCAGATGATGAACCCGGTGTAGGGTTCAAACTGTTTAAACTCTTACTACTTGTGATACAATCGAGCCGCAAACCTTTACAATGTTGTACGAACTTGTTCTTTTGAGCCATATTCGGAACTCATGAGTTCATTCACATCATGTGAGACAAGCTGTGATGAGTGAAATGACTAAAGTTATTTATGCTGTGTCCTCTCAATTCATTTTCAGCTCTGGCTCGCAGAACTTCTGATAACTGTAACAGTGGCAAGCAGCCAGCCGAAGCTGAACCCAACAAAAAGAAGAACATACGCAAGGCCAAGGGAGGCATCAAGGTACCCTCCTCCGATCCCGATTTGAAATCTCACTGCATCAATAAAACCCCTTTAACAAGTCATTTTTAATGATTTTTAAAGTCCTATTCATCTTGCCTGAAAGTGTACAAGAATTTGCCAATCTTTAGGATATGTGGCTAATTAATCTAAAATTTCTTATTCACAACCCTTTGTTTAAACTAAGGTTTGGTAGGTGTTACTTAATAACAGTCTCAGTAGTTGATACTCAGTAATACCAAAGTATATCTGTTAGTATTATAAGGATACAGAATTTCAACACCAAGCCCTATATGACAAAAAACCATTTCAAACGTTTATGCACTGTCTTATTACACACTGGGCACTCTGTGGGTGCTAAAATATGGCCAGAAGGTTTAAGAGAACAGAAAGAACTACAGACAGGTGTCCGAGCAAGTCATCAGTGAAATGTGTGCACAGATAAGGAGCAGAAAATGACTTAGAGCTTATGAGATCAACATGAAAAGTTGTTTTTGTGCCTTAAACTGCACGAATTGCAAAAAGTGCACTAAAACTGAAGGAATAAATGCCAGTCTTAAGGTGGTTCACAGTGTTACTGTATGTTCATGGCTGTTTAATGGATATTGCTAACATTCGTCAGGCTCTGTGTTTGACATACCTTTAGAGTTTCAGTTTGGGCATCAGTGAGCTGATACAGGATCAGACTGATGGACTTGGAGGGAAAATGTGTCTTGTTATGCTGATAATTTTCTAGAGAAAAACATAACAGACATAACAGGCAGAATTTTTTCTCATGATCCTGTGTGGCTGATCAGAAATACAGATAAAATAATATTCCTTTGTCAGGAGCTTCACTCCTTCACTCCTAGGGTTTTTCTGTCGCTTACACTGTCAAATGTTTTTGGACACACACAGGTCATTTCTCTCTACCTTTGTGTGTAGCCTTGTTTAGCATAATCATTGCTACATTCCTGGTTGAAAGTGTTGGCACCCCTGAATTTTATTACAGAATTTAGAATATTTATTAGGATAACCTTGGATATTTTATAAAATACCCAAGGTTAATACATAATCGAATAAAAATTCTAAATTCTGTACTTCAAATTCAGGGGTGCAAATAATTTTAGCCATGACTATGTAATAGTAAAGCAGGGACCATTTTTCTGCAATATGAGTCCTTTCACTTAAATCTGAATACTTCTTCCACCACTGCTTGCTATTAACACACACCAAGAAGCCATGTACCCAAGTGTAAACTGAACACTTAAAGTACTTAGAATTTTACTTGTTACAATATATATAGAAGTCAGATGCCTTTTGAAATGGTTCAGAACAGTTCATCTTTTGTTAGGATGTATGAAAAGCCAGAGGAGAGAGACTGGCGGCATAATTTCACTCTTTGTTAAAAAAAGGGCTCCGTCTTTGCCTGATACTGAAGTTTTATTTGATGCAGTCTACACAAACTTAAAATCTGAGACGACCAAAGTATTCCTATAGATGTATTCAATAATGCCCCATTAAAAAAGTCTAGTAAAGGAACAATGGACACTTCCATATTATCCTCACTCTGTAGCACAAAGTAATGATAATGAGTAAACTACCAACAAAACAAGCAAAAACTGATTTTATCATATGATGCTCTAACGGTCTCTTGTAGAACCCCAGTCTCTCTCTCCTCAAGCTGCTTCCTCAGGATGGTCAGATGTCACCTCCAGAACGGGAGCTAGCAGGGATTCAGTGTTTTGTCAGCAGGGGTGATGACGGTTTAAACAAAGTCCCTCCCGCTTAAGGAGGATCCCAATAATCATTATGCTCCCCTGCTGCCTTTTGCTGCTATGCTGTGATTTTATTCTCATCTCATCGATTGGTTTATAGTGTTGCATAATGTGAATGCATGCCCCAATGTTATTTTGTAGCTTAGCAAACAGGGTCTGTCTTTGTAGTGATAGTGTTGGTGTGTTAGATCATAAATCTTTCCTCCATAATTGATGAGGGCAGACCGAGTTGAAAATCCGCCCGTCAGATGTCACGGTTCACTCTCCTCTCTCAGTCAGAAGCCCAGTAGTTTCCGTCTTTTCATTAGTTGCATCTAGCTCCTTGAACATGCTTTAAAATCCTGAATTATATGTGTTATATGTGTTTAAACTGGCAGTTTTTCAACAAGTGAAATTAATGCAGGAGTTTTTTTCCCTGACGGTTTCTTCAGTGACCACTGCTGAGATGCATTTCTGTTGGAATATTTGTACCAAATACTAGCCATGTAATCAGCCATGCACCTGTAAATAAAGGTCTAGAAACATTAACTTATTACATTTAAAGCTGCAATAGGCAGGGTTTTATTGAATATACTGTATATACATGTATCACAAAAGTACAGTTGAAACCATGACGCATTAGAGACAAATTGCACCCCACTGCCTGCACATCCTCAGGGACCAATTTAACCAGATGTTGGAAAGTTGTAAATGCATCAGTCTCTCTAGGCATGTACTCCTACCACATGCATGTAAGCTGTATGTGGAATTGCCATCTCTGGATGAACACAAGTGTCATGGAAATAGTTAAAAAGCATTTAATTAATTGATATCTATGTCAACAGTAAAAAGAAATTGATAAATTATTTTACAAATGAATTTATTAATCCATAAATAAATAGACTAAATCACAAAGTATGTCACTGATTTTAGTGGGCAATAAAAAGACTTGTTACAAAAAGAATTCAAAATGAATCTAAAATGAAATATAATGAAATATCACTCCATCAATGTAAAGTTCCAATTAAAGAAGGATTTATAAAAACAATATAAAACAGTAAACAAGTACAACATTTAAAATACAGTATATTAATGAATTCCTGAATGAATAATTGAATTTCAAAATCAATTAGAAAATGCAGTTTTAAAAGAAATAAATAATTGAATTCATAAACTGAATTTAAAATACATTTCTTAATCAGGTATTTGAAGGGGCAGCTCCCTTTTGCATTTTCCATATTTCCTTCTGCTTTTTCTTTTCCGTTTAGCTTTTCCATTTGCTTTATTATTTAGCTTTTCCTTTTAGCACCTCCATGCAGCATTTTTGTGACACTCTGAGCCCTGTGATGTTAAAACAAGGTAAAACAATGCAAACTAGTCCTGAGATGCAATAACCTCTATTGCTGCTTTCTGCTAAGAGGTACATTGAAACTTGCGGCATGATGTAGGGCTGGAGTTACTAGGACTACTACGCTACCTCCTGCCTATCAGCTAGGTTGTCTGGTTTGTCAAGGCTTTACGCATCGTAGTAGCGCACCAGGGTGAGCGAGAGTGAATACCTTGCCCAGTGTCCCTAAACCCTGCCTAACTTATTATTATCATGTGAATCAGTATGTGTTAAAGATGTCTCTTCTGCCCTTAGGGACAAAGAACCACTACACGAGGCAGGTATACCCCTCGTTCTAGGCTTAACAACAGCCATCGTGGCTGCTGCCCTTACAAACTAACGCTATTCCCTCTCTTGTGGGAGATAAATTACCATGTCTAACATATTAGGGAATTGTTGAAAACAAGGGGGCCTTCCCTTAAGATGGTTGAAGAAGCCTTGGTTCAGTAGGGTGACAGGACCAAAAAATGAAAAAGGATTCTGCCTTTTTAGTAGGTCAAGAAGATCTACTGATTTTTATTTAGCATGGCACGCAGCGTACAAAGTATTACGAAATTATAAAAGATTAAATGTAAAAGGTGATCAAAAATAATGAAGATCACATGCTGTTAAAAATTTAGAAATTAGAAAAAAACTTTGGAAGGAAATGAAATGTAAATGAAGGAAAAGAAAGAACTACAATAGTAATTACATGTGAGCTATTTCCTCATTGAGTCTAATTGTCCTAAAAAAAAGTTCTATGCTAATTTTCCCTTCATTATTCTTCCTATAATGATAGAAAAAAGTTTTTGCGGAGTGGATATGTGTCCATGTCTCCATCCTATCAGCAGTCCACACAAATTCAAACGTTCAAAATTCAGAGCACTGTATTGGTAAAAAAAAAAATCGTGTCAGACAAGATCTCAGAGTTCATGCAGGCAGATAACCATATAAGTAAGTGACATCCTGTTTTCTAAGCTCTTACACAGACACACACACACACACAACCTCCTTTTAGACAAGGGAAGCAGCAGACAGTAGCTCCCTATAGCAGTTGTTCAACTTTTTAACCGCAAGTTCTAATGGTATATTACACATAGGCAACAATTCAATAATATGCAACACTGAGACAACTGCTTCTACGCGTCATGTAATGTTTAAGCAACAGCTTCCGAATGTCTTGAAATGTTCAAATTTCGCCTGCTAAATGTCTTTTCAGGCTGTCAAAGCAGTCGCTCTTTTTCTTCTCTTCCTTTCTTTTTCTATCTTTGTAGGCCTATTTTAGAGTAGGAGCCTGTGCCGAATACAGACTTGACCCTTGCCCTCTCTTAACACTGTTCCGTCCACATGTTACGTTAAGGAATAATGTTAGAGGTGTTTTGACATGTATTTTTATCCATTAAGCTCTGGTGTGTGCCCAAAATGTGTATATTACCAGCATTGTGTGCGTGTTGATACAGACTATCCAGCCTAAAGAAATGTTTTAAATAATTATTTAAATGTGCTGTGCCCCTGCTGGATAGGTGTAAGTCCCCATGGGTAAGAGAAGCGTGAACTCTCCCACCCTGACAGTCACCATCAACAACATACCTATGACATCCTATGTCACCTATGACAACTTAGAGATAGCTGAAACTGGCAAGTAGTTAGCAGACATACAATACGGTCTATAATTTGTGCAGTGACACATTCTAGTTGTTTTAGCTCTGTAGGCCAACGGTTAAGCAATTGCAGCCTCCTTTTTTTTTTTTTTTTTTTTTTTTAAATTTATAGGACAGCTGGTAAATTTATGGCCCAGCATTGGAATGTTCTTTACTGGCATGGTCAGTCCCGACTTCAGGCCAGCTGAGCAGATTTGTCACTCACTGAAAATCAGGCTGACGGCAAAAGTTAAGTTTGCAGTTCAGGCCTGGCAGAGCAGGGGAAGCACAGTGAATCTTCTGATGTCTGTGGATCATAGACTTCAGACAGTCATGACTAGAGTTTATCTTAACTGGTAAAATTATCTTTGGTCCACTAAAATTGGAAAACTATACTGCTTTACACAGGCAAAACAGTAACAGTAACTACATATTTGGTCAAAATGGAGTTATAACCTGTATCTGACTTCCTTTTACTGTGTAAAAAAATATTATGCAATAGAAATATGTAATTTCTGTAAAAAAAAGCTATTTAAATTTTCAGTAACAAACGGACCTAAAAACTATAATGCATTAAGCATTACTACATTCTGGCTTTGCTGCCCAGGCCGCAGGTACTGCACTCTGGCCTGGTAGACTGTGTGTTGTAGCCCTCCCCGCTGCACTTACTGTTCTCTTTTCCATTGAAAGACTGCTAACTAGGCAGCTAAAGTGAGAGGGCTACATCAATCGAAAGCTAGCTAGTGAGACAGCCGCAGCTAGCCTTAGCTAAAACTAAAGCTAAATTTGGTTATTGATTTTCCCCGAGTTGTTCTCTGTAACTGAAAAATAGCCGTGTGATGGACTGACTTTTGGTTATTCTGTTTGTTATTCCATATAATGTTGTGACTGATCTGTGTATATCTGTATGCTCTAACTTACAACCAACTCACAGTAAGTCATTACACCAACCTATGCAGTAAAGCCTACATATCCACGCTGCTGACTGGAACAAAAAGGCAGTTTGTAATCTGTGCATTCTGCAGTTGCTTTACTGTTGGCCCAGTTAAATATTTACCAGTGACTTTTGACCACCTGAATACCACCACCTGGTAAAGACGTGATGTTTTCTGACCTCACAAGTTGACAAGGATTGCCTGAATGTACCATTCAACAGCTCTATTGGGTCAAAGCTTGAGAAAAAGCCATTTAGTTTACATTTAGTCTAGTTCTTGGTTTATGTTGTATTGGTATCTACATTTGCATTTTAGACATAATATAAAAATTCCATGTCTTCATAATTGAATATATACTGTATGTACTGTATATGTTTGTTTGTGTGTCCCAGATTGAGGTGATGCATGAGGAAAGCCAAGGGGGTTCCACCCATGTCCTTGTGACCAATGAGACAGAGGAGAGTTTGTCCAACAGACGCAGGTAAGGACAGAACACACAGCTTTGGTTCAGTAGGATAGTTGAGTGTTCACGTTGAGTTCTTTGCTTCAATGTAACATCCCTATAATGAATATACAAGACAAGTATGTCAATGTCTAGGGTCAGGAAACAAGAGGTCACATTGCCTAGCAGTGCTAAATTTGTAGAATCCAGAAAGCAAAAACACAACTGGTACGGCATTAGTTATATACCATAAGTTTGTGCATGGTTCGAGCACTTACCACATACACTGTTTCAGACAGAGGTGGGGTAAGGGTTAACTTCCAGGAGAGCGTTCAAGTGATGATACAGAATTCCAGTGTGGAATTCATGTTCCATATATCCATGTTTTATTTTTCTCTATATTGTATGGACGCAGTCAGATCAGAGCAGCTGCTCTGTTTAAAGACGTTTGTTAGGATATATAAAAACATTCTGCTTGGAATAATATTTTGTGTCCGATATTGTTTTTCCATTAAAAATTCGAATACCTCGTAAAAAAATCGTAAAATTAGATACACTCCCTCCGTCTTTCAAAAATTCAGAATCTATGCAAATAATGTTTATTTCAAAAGTTTGACTGCTGGACACAACATGTGTTAAAGTCGGTCTTCAGTGTAGGTGCACCGGAGGCTTCAAGTATCCACACCATCTTTTTGTAGATTGTATATTGAACCATGTTTTGTTTCAAACTAGATGTGATGTGACAAAATCATTTTTGTATGTCCGTATGCACATACGTTCGTCATTCTGCACAGCTGGGACTTCACAATTAGGCTCCATGTTTATCTTTTTTGTGGTCCTGCTTTAGATTCCTGCAAATTTTCACCTCAACCATCTCAGTCAGTTAAATGCCTTTAATCTTTTGATGGACGTTAACCTACGGGTAAAGTGGTGATTGTATTCTTGCAATGATTCCAAACCTTTCGCTGAATTACTACAGGGAATTTGCGCGACATAAATTCTCCAGTGTTATACACTGTTATGGCCTACAACTCCTGGAACAAAGACCAACCTTCACATTGGAGCTGCTGTTTCTGAGTCTTTTTCTGAGTAAGGCTGACTTTCAGACACCTGTGCTGCAGTAGTTGAGACGGACTGCAAGATTCAAAGGTTTTATTCGTCACATACTCATTCAATATGTGCAGTGACATGCAGCATGCTATTAAACAAATATTTAATAAAGGGGAATAGTTAGAATAGTAGTAAAAATAAGTATGATGAAAATAGATAACATTCAGCCATATTTGTTAACTCAGTAAGAATCATCATCTTTGGGTTAGTTGCATTGCTTCGAAAATAGAGACAGCTAAGTACGGCAGGAGTGGACAGAGTAGGTGATATCACAAGCCTCTGTAAAGCTACTGAGAACAATACCGTAAGAATGCGTGACTGATTCAGGTCAGGGAAACACTGACATTATCTTTCATGGCATAAAAAACAGTATAGCATCAGATCTTATCTAGCTCAACTGCAAATCAGATAAACCTGGCGACTGACCATGGGTTGTTTTGGAAGACACTGACAATTGGCATATTATGTTGTTTGAGCATTAGAACTTGTTGTGCTTACACATAACAAGGTATCTAAGTTTGGTAGATCAAACCAAATGAAAACACGTATCAATCAAAAACAATCAAGAATATGACATCATGTGTTGAATGCAGTACATGATTGTATTCCTAGTTTTAGTGGTGAATCCTTTCCATCTGTGGTCCCACACATGTGCTCCCCCAGTGGTAAAAAAGTTCCACAGTTTAACAGGATGCAACAAAGCAGCAGTGGTGAGAGAGTAGGAAGAGTGACAAGGGAAGAAGGGAACAGAGTGTTTTCAAAAGAGGGAAACACAGTAGTGCAAGAGAAAAGTGGTGAAAAAAAAGTTGACAGTCAGGATCTGGCAGTCCGGCAGGATCAATTCTGCCTCAAGGTGATGTGTAATGATAGATTTTGGTTTTGCTTAACCAGCAATTTCGGGAAAAGCTAGAGGACCCACATATTAGAGATGGATGGCAGAGACAATGCAGTATATGAACGTACAAAAAAAAAAAAAACTTCTCTCAACCAGTCTTTCATAGGTAACATGTAAGGACATAGTTCAGCTTATTAAAGAGCAATGAATCACATTTGATGGGGCAGTGTATCATTTGGATTTGTTACATGCTACGGTGCATACATGCAATACTGAAAGTGGCTTTTTGATATTTTTCCAATAACAATGTTTCAAATGACAATGTGAAAGGGCTCTGTCATAATGATGAATTGATAGAGAATTATCACCCGAATCTGCAAATGACCGGCTTTACAGAATTTTATAGCAAGTTTCAGCTCATTTTGGCTCATGCAAGAATGAGTCGAAGAGATTCCTTCTTCAGTGGCACGTACGAGGGATTTAAGCTCATTTGCAGCATTCACCAATTTTCTTGTACTTACATTTCTTTCTAAGGTATGAATAAAATCCACAAATGGTCCTGTCATGAAAAGATAGTTCTGCCTTTCTTGACAGGGCGAAAACACGCACATTTGAGTTAATAATAACAGTGGCTCAATCTGAATGAATTTAAGAATATGGATTTTAAATATAATACTGAAATTGAATCAATTAAAAAATATATACATAAACTTAGTTCACTTTCACCACTTTCATAGCAGTGTTTCCAGCTGCGAAAGAGGGAATATTGGCCTTACATTTGCCAGGTCGCCAGAAACACTCCAAATGAATGATCATGTTTCTGCTGGATGTGTAAATAAGCCACTGTTTGGTAACAACTTTGCCACACCAACTCAAAAGGTTATGATATTTTAATGTTTTGTTCACAACATGTCTCTGCTGCCCCCAAGTGGAGAAAAAAATAAGTTGTTGCAGGTTTGTAAACCCTTAAAATAAAGCAATCTCTTATTGTGACCCATTGTCACTGCTTCTCTATGTATGTTTTCATGTGTTTTTAGTGGAATGAAGAAGTAAAACTATCCAATAATTCAGTTTCAGACATAAAACTTAAAATGTGGATGAGCAAAAGTCCCAAGCCCTCTTACAGTGAAAATACAAAGACGTACACTACAATAGCACACAAGTAAATGAATTACCCTGTAACCTTGGGTTTTCTCAAACATTTTCTAATTTTTGTTCTTTCTTTACCTTGGTAGTGACATTTATTCATTTGGCATCATTTAGTTCTGAGTCTGGCTGGATGTAGCTTTTTTCCTTCTGGTTGGTGTCTCAATAGGAAATGTCTGATGCACTTTGTCAGCCGGATGAGAGTGAGTCATTCACGGCGGAACTAAAAACAAATACAAAGTTCAAAGGTCCTAGAATAGACGGGTTACTCTGAACAGTTTCTGGCCAAACAAAAGAAAATGCCAGCAATACATAATACAGAACATTTCAAGCTATATATATATCAATATGTTCCTCAGCCACATCTGTGTCTACATGGTTCCTGTTCAGTTTGGTCTACTCTCTGCATTACCTGTTCTGCAAAATTATGATCCAAGCCCCTTAACAAATAATAAATACATAATAAATAAAAGAATCCATTAACGAGCACCCCTTTTTTGCTCCAGGCTAGTATCTTAGGAATTACATTCACAGAGGACAATTCTGTGCCTCACAATTTACGTCCAGTGCCGACATCCAATTTTGATGTTCTTGTCTGGTGATAGATGTGTTTTGTTTTTAAGCCAAAATTAGGCTACACATAAGGATGAATTCATCAGCAAATTGCTCTCCCAATTGATCAATTAATCTTTTAGTCTATGAAATAGTGAACAACGCCAGTCCCAGTTTTTCAGAGACCAAGGTGACATCTTTGAATATCTTGTTTTGTCTGATCAACAGTCTAAAGCCCAAAGCTACTTAGGTTACAATGATATAAAACAGAGAAAATCTGCAAATTCCCACATTGGAAAAGCTGCAACCAGCAATGTTTTTTGCCATTTTTGCTTGAAAATTATTGAAACAAATAATCAATTATCAAAATAGTTGCCAATTAATTTTTTTTCATTTGCTAAATGATTAATCGTTGCAGCTCTAATTGAGATGCACAAAATAATTTGGTTACTGTTCTTGAACCTCTTTGATTGCAGGTGTCTTGTTCATCCAATTGTTGGCACCCTTTTGATGAATTTAAACTACTTCCTCACACAAAATAAACAACAAATAAGACTCACCTGCGCTTAATTTTCAGTGTTCCCATGACCTGAATTAATCAATTAATTATGGTTTTACTGCATAAAAAGCAGCCGATTGTTTCTAGTTTCTTTTTCACAAAGGCACATACAAATGAGCTGTCTGAGAGCATTACAAATGCTCTTATCAAAAATCACAACAATTTCAAAGGCTACAAGGCATCACCAAAGACCTTGAAATCCCTGTTTTTAATATTATCAAGAAGTATCATAGTCATAAAACTGTTAAGACACCTCAAGGACGTGGAGCTAAGAAGAAACTCTATTAGAGAAGTCTGTGAGGGTTGATGCGGATTGTGGAAAAGACACCATGCAAGACATCTGAAGCACTTCAGTTTGACCTGAAACAATCTGGAGTGATCGTTTCAGCCCGTGACATACACCGCACAGAAAATCCAGTAGGGCTCCATAGGCGAAGGCCTAGGAGGACACCACTGTTGAAAGAAACGCACAAAAAGGCAAGACTAAGGTTTGCAAAAAACTTTCATAGATAAGTCTTTCTGTCATAATGTTCTATGGACAGATGAAACCAAAGTAGAGCTCACTGGGAATGCAGTGTTTCATTTTGTTTATAGGTGACGAAATGAAGCCTAGAAGGAAAAGAACACCCTACCTACAGTAAAACATGGTTGAGGGTTCTGTCATGCTGTGGGGCTGCTTTGCTGCCTCTGGTAGTGGAGGCACTGAATGTATCAAAGGAATGATGAAATCAGAAGATTACCAAGGCATTTTAGAGTGAAATGTGTTACACAGTGTCAGAAAACTGGGCTTGAGGCGAAGGTCTTTGGTCTTTCAGCAGGACAATGACCCAAAGCACACATCCAGCAGCACAAAGAAATGGTGGAAAAGGAAAAGTTGGAGTGTTTTAAATTGGCCAGCAATGAGTCCTGACCTAAATCCCATTGAAAACCTTCGGAGAGAGCTGAAATCTGCCATTGCAAAAAGGGCTCCTGCAAACTTAAAAGTGCTTGAACACATAGCAATGGAAGCGAGGCAGAAACTACCAACAGACAGGTGCAAGAAGCTTCTAGATGGCTACAAGAAAAGTTTAGAGGCTGTCATTGTTGCTAAAGGTCCTACAACCAAATATTAGTGAAGGCTGCCAATAATTGTGTCTGGAGTACATTTTGTTTGTATTATTTCACTATTATGCAAGTTTTCTTTTTTTATTTTCTTTTTTTCAATAAACTTGGACATTTTATTACAATGTTTTGATTATACAAAATTGTTTAATTTGCATTTATTTCTGAAAATATTCCATATTCTGAAGCTAAAATTTAGAGGTTTCATGTTTTCAACCAGGACCCTAAAGTCCCTCTCATACCAGGGGTGCTTAAAGCTGGCCAGATCATCCTCTCACATGGCCGCTGCATTATCAAGTCCAGCACTTCAAGGGATGGAGGAAACATCTTTGTAGTTTGAGGCTGATAAAAAAAATCTATCATCTATCAAACCTTCATTACTGCCTTCAAATACAGTAGTATTCATACATTATACCAGAAGTGTATTCATATCTGAACAAATTCACATTAATCTAGTGAGTTGCATTTAGCTCTCAATGTGAGATGTTTTTAAGAGCATGAACTTTGTCAATCGCCTCAGTGGCACCAGAATTCATTATATTTAAGAGCTAGTTTAGAAGTTATCTTAGACTCTCCAGACAGAGCTGAACCTCCTCAGAAGTTGGTAGGTGAATAACAACGTGAAGCACTGTGGATGTGAGTACACAGAGACAAAACACCCTCATGTAAACAGAACTGGGGGCAGATTTTACCCCATTCTTTTGTCTTCAGCTTAAACAAAGTGAAAGCTGATCCTGCTGATGGCTGGTGAACAGCTAAGTGTATGTGTTTGCTAAACAGAACAGCTTTGATCTTTATTACAAAACAGTAAATACATAGTATAGCTGGCAAACAGTGAAATATAACATGAAAGAGAAAAAAGGGCAGACTGTGCGAGGTACCGTCATTTGTTTGTTTGGTACATTTAGCATTCAGCAGTCCTTGTATCATCTAATGAGCATTTATGTAAAAGCAGCCATACAGGAGTATGTGTTCTGGTAATATGGCAGACAAAGCAGCATCACTCTCACTGCTGTGCAGTACAGATTACCCATATATCCTCTGTAGTTGTTGTACACTGTGGGGTCTGTTGCTGCCTGCCATAGTGAGCGCACATCCGTGGCATGACCATGCGATGTGATCATGTGATCATAGATGCAGGGGTGGTATGGAGCCTTGCCCTCCCCTGAAAAGTAAATATGCTCCTGGGGAGAAACCCCCATGGCCTTGGCACAAATCCCCATGAAGACATCATCTATGTAGATTGAGGAGTTCAGCACCAGAGTCGCATGGTAGATCTTAGCAGCCACATCCCCTGAAACCACATACCCCGCTCCAGCAGTGTAGTCTGGGTAGGAAGGCCAGGGATACAGATCATAGGGAACGTGATACTTGCTGTCCTTACGGCGAATTGGAGGGGCTCCTCTGTGTACATGCCCCACCCACAGGTCTTTAGCCCCCGATTGACTACTCACAAGCTGCCGCAGGTACTTCACCAAATTGGGCGTGTGGATGAAGATGTCATCATCCGCAGACATAAGGAAGCGTGCCTGGGGACAGTACTCATGGCCCCAGTGGAACTGTAGGATTAGTTTGGTAGTCAGGTTGTGGAAGGTGTCCACAAAGTTCTGCTGGATCAGGTCTCCATAGGCCTTGTCCTCCTGCAGAAGTGCATTCTGCACCCTGGATCTCCGCCTGAGATCCGGGTACATGCCTAGTGCAAAAACCACCCTTACACTTGCCCCCAGTTCTGACCAAAGAAAGCTCTCGTTTCCCCATGTGTCCCTGATGGCCTGACGCCGCTGAAAGTTCTCTGGTGATGATTTCACAAACAGAAGCAGGAGGACATCCTCCCAGCTTTTTCCGTCCCCATCACTCCCTTCACATTTACCTGGGTGGTTAATGAGATATGGGTAGTTCCCTAAACCACCATCCACACTGTCAGAACCATTCTTTCTGTGGCGATGTTTGGAGGTGATGGTTAAGGAAGAATTGAGAAAGTCGTAGCTGTTGACCAGGTAGCGGTATGTGTAGGATCTCATGTGGCTGACCACGTAGTGGTCCAGCTCCTCCCAACAGACCATCCCCACACACAGCACCAGGCCTGTGATCAGCAACTGCACGCACTGGCACTTGTGGATACGACGGAAGTTCATGAACATCACAACTACTGCTTATTTCTGTCTGAACACTGACTGCCCGTGTAGATTTCTACTCTCCGTGAGCTGCATCTTCCTTTGTCTCATTTTCTGTTACTGATGTTAAAGTATGTTTTTTCATCTCTGCCTCCTTTCACTCTCAAGCTTGACTTCTCATCAGACTCTCACTTCTCACTTTCAGTCTCTAACACTCCTTTCATCTATCTATCTAATTGTCTTCCTTCTCATCCTTTGCTTTATCTTGTATCATCTATCTCACCTCACGCGTATCCTCTTTCCATATCCTTTTTCTCTTCCTCCTTCTCCTGGCCTACCAGCTGGCTTCTCTTTTTGATTCTGTCAAGTCCAGTAGGCCATGTCAGGCTCTTCAGCAGTCTGGGTGCTCCGTTACTGAACTTTCTCTTGAAAGCAAAAGCTCCACTCCCTCATAAGTGATCAAACAGCTCACATACTCCTTCTTCCTTCTGTCCTGAGAACTCCTAGTGAGTTTCACCCCTCTGCTCCACTTACTTATCTCTCCTCTCTCTGGTTACTGTAACATCAACATGCCATAGGAGCACAAGGCACCTGAAAAGGAAAACAAAAAACACAAAGAAAAACAATTAAGATCAAGGCAGACCAAATATATATATATAAATGAGTTATGATTGTTATGAACTGATTATTAATATCACACTCTATAGGGAATTTTTTATTGTTATGCTGGGGTTCCATATGGCATTTCAACTGTACTCTATTACCAAAGATTATTACTTTAATATATTTCTAATTTTCAATATTTAATACATTTTATCACTGTACCTCTCTATGCAAATAGGTGTAGACTACTTATGAAATCACAGATAATTTTGTCAGGTCCCACTGCAGTAAAATACACACCCTCTTCTACCACTAACAGTGGTGAAAAGAGCGTCAGCTATGCCACTTGCATGTGACTGGTCATAAAGCAATGTAGATGTGGGTTGACCTTAAACCCTCTGCTCTCTTCCCCTTTTTCTTTGTAATCTTTGAGTCTAATATTTAAACTGCCTTTCTACCATTGTTGGTCAAAGTATCAGTAACAGCTCAGATAGGAATATAGTAAAGGGTCAACCCCATTGAACTCCTAATCAGTCCAGTCCCGTACTTAAAGTCAGTTCAAAATATTTTTAAAATATCTAAGGGGTGATAAAAAGTACTTGTAACAGTACTACGGTTGACATAGTCGTCAGAATCTCCCATTTGATGCTAAAAACTTTGAAACATGGTTTTAAGCCTGTTACGTTAACATTTTAACAGTCCTTAAATTGTTAAAGTTTAAGGCCTGTTAAACCTTTGACTGCACAGCATCCTTCAAGGCGGTCTGCAGTCTGTCTTATCAGTTTGTGAAGCTAATGTTAGCTGTAGCAGCTAAAGTGCAGCGTAGGGATGTACCAGTGTGTCTGTGTGTGTGTGTGTGTGTGTGTGTGTGTGTGTGTGTGTGTGTGTGTGTGAGAGAGAGAGAGAGAGAGAGAGGGAGGGAGCGGGGCAAGGAGGGGCTGAGCCAAACAATGTCCAGCACACAACTTTACAATGATGTTATTATGAGAAGTGTTCAAATTTATTTCGGTTCATTATGAAACTGTGGCGGGATAAGTTAGACTGGAGGGACGCAATAGTCTATGTAATTAATGGGAAACACTGCATGTCTTATTCAGTTTCAGTGTGTCACGAGCCGTATGTGACGGTGTTCCAGTCACAGTCTAAAGTTCCAGGCTAATTTATATTCCCACTCTACCCCTGGTTAGGAGTCCTCATCCATTTATAAAAAATTTAGTCTTACATTTTTAGTTTTTACTGTCATTAGTTCCATAACCAGAAGGCCACCTTTAAATGTCATGATTGGGTAATGTCAAGTGTGTATACCACTAGACAAATGTCATAATAAATGTGGTCTGGACTGGTCAACTTTTAAAACTAAGCTATCCAAAGTTACTTAGAATTTAAGTGTTAAATTACTTTGACTTTTCTTTGATGAAGTGATTTGCAAAAAAGGATCCTGGAAGGACCTCAACAACTAGCAACTGCATCATTTTATGTTTCTTTTCTTGTAGAAACAACAGCAATTTGTAATCATGTTTGATTTAAATATACCGTGCTATCGTTCAGGTATTTTCCTCAAATGTTCAGCCCTAAGTGAGACCAAAACAGAGAAAGGGTTGGATAGAAACAGACTGGCCCCCCAAACATGAAAATCACCATTGTATATTGTAAACACCCTGCTACTGCCTGTCCGACATGTTGACTAATTGCCTTTAACTCTACAGAGGACGCTGTGAATGTCGGTGCTGACTTAGCACAAAGAACTATAATAGAGGGGCTTTAGCCCAACAGAGCCCCTGAGCAGAGAAGCTGCCGACGTCCGTTCAATGCTGCCACATAATACGCTGAACACATACTTCCACAGCAGCATATTTTGACTGAACACAGGGGTCAACCAACAATAGAGAGCTCTGACAACACATGGCCAAGCCTTGACATCCAGAGGTCTTGTGACTAAACATACCACGAGGGGATCCACTGTCGAGGCTTTGTACGTGGCGCTCCTTCATGTGATGATGTGTACATTTTTATATGTGACTGTAACACAGCAGCAGTAGTATTTTTATAATTCAGAACACTTTTGAATTCGTTGAATTCGTTTGAATTTTGAATTTGTTGTAAAGACTAGTTTTTTAGAATGCCTTTTGACGAGAAACCCCTGTATCACACAGGAAGCAGGTCATTTTCTGTCTCCTGTCACTTTAGAATAATGGTAGGGGATAAATACCTGGTTTTAATCAACCAAACTATGTTTTGTTTTGTTTGAGTATTTATAGAAGTGTTAATAGCACAACATAGAAAACTTTCTCTTCCAATATCTTTCCGTTGTCACCTTCCAACAACCACAACCACATCTGCTCAATCAGACGCAGGTGAGATGAACGTCTGAAATGCTTTCTGTGTAGACATGCTGTAAAGTTGGAGTGATGCTGGGCTGTATGTAAACGAACGTCCTTGGGGGCTTTTTGGACAAGTTAACGTGTGTTTTTACACTTGTTATGATTTTGGAGTATAACATATGTAGGAAGCAGTGTCTCATTTATCTAACCACAATGTAAAGAAAATGTAGAAAAAATCAGGAAACAGAAATCTGTTTCACCCTGGGGACAATGTGAACAAACCACTACTTCAAATATGCAAAAGAATTTGGATTTATCAACGTAAATGGATGCGACAATGACAAGATGGGCAATTTAGAAGATCATTTGTGGTAGTACTATGCTGAATTGTATCCCAAAAGGAAAAATAAAGAAAACGTCCCGACAGGATGTTTGATCAACCAATCAGCTTGCCTAACATGCAGGTCCGCACTACACGTTTTTGAAATTTGGGAGGTGTGTGCATCAGATCTGGTTGCATAATTCCAGATATGTGTAGTGCTTGCACACATAGGCTCCAAGGTTAAGTACTAAAACCCGTTTGAACATCAACTAACATGCTGTATGTTACAGACATAAAATGCCATTATGACTCCATGTGTGTGGAAAAGTTAATCTCACATATACTCATAGTATACACCTTAAGAAGTAGTGGAAAGTAACTAAAGTACAAATTATATGTCCAATTTTGAGATACTCTTGCTTGCTTTACTTTCCATTTCATGTTTATTTATACATGTACTCCACTACTCTCATAGGGTAATATTGCACTTTTTACTCCACTACATTTTTTTGATACCTGCTGTTACCTAGTTACTTTAAATACTAAGATTTTACATTGTACAGTGCTTAGTTTGACATAGTTTTGGTGCTCTATATAATGAGTGGTCATTAGGGGGAAATATTACAGGAATGCATAATATTTCTGTTATTTGGGTTGCGGTCACACATGTTTATTCAATGTGACTTTAATCTTACAGTCTGTTGGCTCTGATAACTCTGTTAACTGATCTGAGACACATGGATTAAAAATGGCTACAATCGGACCATTTCTGTCACAAAAGGTCCTTACCTGAATTCCATAAGAACCAAAGCATTTTCTCTTGAAAGAGATTTAGAAAATTGAGATCTGGAGATGATAGTTGCAAATCATTAAAGAATTATTCTGATTTAGTACAACTTTGGTGTTATTTTTGTGTGCCAAGAAACACGTGCAGATAGGCAATCAGGCAGGTTGCAAACAAGCCAACATTTTGTCCAGATTATCTAAAGCACTTTACTTGTTGGTAAAACTGAAGGATAGTGTTAGTTAGCGTAATAATCCCTCGTTTTACATTGTACAGTATGTGGGTGCACAGTAAAAACTATGTGGGTTCACAACCACTGCAGGGGTCAAAGTTGAACCTAGAAGTGGTTCTATAAACTCTGAGGGATTTTGGGGCGATAATTTTACCGTTCAGCTTCATTTTCTCTGCTAGCGTTTCTTGATTTGTCAGACTTTGTTGTACCAATGCAACCAAATTCCAGGGTTTATAACTATTAACATTGGTGAGTAAAAAGGATAAAAATACAGTCCTAGCTGAAATTATTGGCACCCCTGAATTTTAAGGACAGAAGTTAGAATATCTTCAGAAATAAATGCAAATTAACCAATTTTGTATAAAAATGATTTCATATGGTGAAATAAAAAATACAGACATAAAATGTACGCCTGGCCTAATTATTGGCCCCCTTTTGATTAATCTAAATTAGTTCCTCAAACAAAATAAAAAACAAATAAGACTCACCTGTGCTTAATTTTCAGTCTTCAAATCTCCTGAATTAACGAATGAATAATGGTTTTACTGCATAAAAAGCAATTGATTGTTTCCAGTTTCTTTTTCACAATGGCAAAGACAAGAGAGCTGAGAGTATCAGAAATGCTACATATGTCTGGGTGCTCCAACATTTCTACACAACAAGTTTCACTCGTGGCGACGCTTCAGCTGCGAGGCTACAAGGCAGTCAGCAAAGATCTTGAATTCCCTGTTTCGACAGTTTGTTATGTTATCAAGACGTTTCACAGTCATAAAACTGTTAATACACTTCAAGGACGTGGTGCTAAAAAGAAACTCATTGAGAGAAGTCTGCGAAAGTTGATGCGGATTGTGGAAAAAACACCACACAAGATATCTAAAAGAGCTTCATACTAACCTGGACCTGTCTGGAGTAGTGGTTTCAGTCTGTACCATACGCCCCACAGTAAACCAAGCAGAGCTACGTAGGCAAAGGCCAAGGAGGACACCACTATTGAAAGAAAGGTACAAAAAGACAAGACTAATGTTTGCAAAAACTTTCATAGATGAACCACAATCTTTCTCAGATAATATTCTGTGGACAGGTGAAACCAAAGTAGAGCTCTTTGGGAATGCTGTGCATCAGTTTGTTTTTAGGCAATGAAATGAAATCCATAAGGAAAAGAACTCCCGAACCTACAGTCAAACATGGTGGAGGTTCTATCAGGCTGTGGGGCTGCTTTGCCGCCTCTGACAGGTGCATGAAGCTTTTAGATGGCTACGAGAAATGTTTAGTGGCTGCCATCGTTGCCAAAGGTTCTACAATCAAATATCAATAAAGAGTGCAAATACTTGTGTCTGTGAACTTCAACTTGTGACTTCTGTCAGGATCATAAGGCTTGGGTCATCAAATGATAGGTGCCCTCCAGAATTCAGGGTATGTGATAGTAGCATTTCACCCTTTCATTAATTTTTTATTTCATTTATTTATTGTTTTACTGATCAATATTACAAAATATTTAGCAATGTTACATCACACTGCCCATCCCTACAGTGAAACTTACTAAAATAAGTCTAGTTTACTGCCTACTTTCTATTGTGAAATATTCCTTCAGGGCACAGTACAGAAAATTGCAGTAGTATTTCCTTTTCTTATCAGTTATAGGCCACAACTGCTGTGTTCCCTATAGCACTACAATTGAAAATAATAAAAATAGATGGAAAAGCTCTCTATTGCCCGGTTCCAAATCTTTGAAGGACTACCTACAGCTTCTGCTTTCTAAACTACTCAAATAGGTCTAGGAATGTTTGTTTTATTTTTGCCAGAGCTAGAAAAATGGCAAGTATTGAAACAAACATAGATGCAAAGGTCACATCTGGTTGTTGTATGTCGTCTTACTCCTGTAAACTCTGGATCTGGCCAGCACCATCCCAAAAGAGAGCCAGTGAAAAAGTGCTATGAATTCTGATATCATTTATCCGTCTTACATCATCAACCTGGCACATCCAACTTGTTTGTTCTAGTCTTACCTCTCTTACTCTGTCAGTCGGCTACTGCAAACTGACACCTTTAGTCTTGAACACTGGAAGGTATGATAGACTTTGTTTAGAGCAACACCTATCAGCACACAAACACACACATACAGACTGTGTTCCATACTTACCAGGCTGAGTCCAATGCGTGTGTGAGTTAATGTACTGATAAATCCTCCTCCTCTGCTCTGCTCAGCTCCTGTAGACTCACTCTCTCTTCTTATCTGTGTACCAGCAACACTCACTTTTTTCTGCCTCACTCTTTCCAACTGCTTCTTTTTTTTCTTACACCCTCTCTGCTTTCTACCACTTTGTCAGATTTTGCTGTTCCTTTTCTTCTTTTTCCTGTCACTTCTTCTCCTGTCAGATGTGGTAGTCCATCTGAGGGGAGCTTCAAATGTCTTCTCTGATTGCCCTGAAGGTCCCCATCAGAGCATGTGTGTGAGAAAGACACACTGTGTGCCTGGGTGGGCGGGTGAATGTTGAAAAGGGGAGGAACCAGTGGGCGGCAGGGGGGAGACCTCTGTTCCTCCCCTTTACTTTTCCCATCTCCTATCTGTTCTGTAATCTTGTGTGGAAGGACATGGGAGGAATTTCCGTTTCAGGTGAATGAATGTGTAAGTTAGTAGTTTTACCACAGACACGGAAAACAGAGGGGTTGCAAAGAAACATCACACACCATCTGAATGTATTACCATCCATGCAGTCCCCAATATTAGCCCTTAGATTTAAAACTCTGCCAGTACTGGCCACCAAACTCATTCTAACCATCCTGCCGGAGCTGACAGTGGCACTCAGCAGGTGTTAAAAAACATGCACAAAAATTAATATTTTTGAAAATCTGTGCAAATGCTAGCAAACGTTAGCTACTTTCCATTTTCTGAATTAAAAAAACCAAACTTGGGTCCTCACACATGTTGAATGCTGTAGACAGTAATGTGGCATTGTTGGAAAAAACACAGTACTGTGTTAATGTTATATGCAGTATACAGTACTGTGTTACTGTGTTGTTAGTTAAATGTAGCATGATGCTGACACCACCATGCTTAACTGTAGATGTGGTGTTAGCAAAGTGATGAACAGTGTTGTGGTGATGTTCGCCAGACATAATGTTTGATCTATGCGACACTATAATTTTATCGCAGAGATCTACAGAGAGTTCCTTGCACTTCGTGGCTTGGTTTTTGTCCCGACATGCATTATGAACTGTGGGAGCTTATATACACGGAAGTGTGCCTTTCTGGACTATGTCCTACTACTATGGACTCCAATTGAGCTCTGGACATATTTGATGAATAATTAAAGTAAAGAGGATAAACTTGACCACAATTTGGAATACCACCACAAAGGGTCTGAATACCTTCCTAAATAAAAGACATAATTTTTTTATTTTTTAAATAAATTTACAAAAAAATTCTAAAAAAATTCCACTTTGTCATTATGAGTGTAGATTGATGGGCAAACATTGCTCTTTTATCCATTTACAGGTAAATCTAAAACACAATGAAGTGTGCGAAAATTGAAGCGTTCTGAATACTTTCTGAAACCACCGCACATATACAGTGCAAAAGTTTTAGGTGACTTACAATAAAGTGAGGATAATTTAAAAAATAATGCATGAATGAATAGTTTTTGTAATTATCAGTTAACTTCATACAAACTGCAGCTGTATGTCCAAAGTCAGTTTTACCCCCTTTTAAGTACAGTGGCTGTGGTGTCCCTATTCATGTTTCCATACAGAAAAAGCAATAGAATTCAAATTCCATGGTGTTCTGACTCCAGACCACCATGACAAACAGAACACAATGACATTCACTACAAGGATAATAGAGAAATATTAGTCCTAATTGCTTATTGCCTGCAACTGGGACTGGGCACCTCCAGATACCGTAGTTACCTCTCCAAACTCCAGACAGACACATATATCATTCCCTGCTATCACAGACTGAAACCTTAGTATAAGCAAAAGCCTTATCCTAAACAGGAACTTGTTCAAACTCATTCAGGATCATTAACACACAAATAGAACTCTTATTTATTCTATTATTTAAATTTGATAACCCTCAATAAGCGAGTCATGAAGCAAGCAACAAAAATCGTTGACTCTCAATGTCCCCTCTTCTTTGAATTTGAACCTCTGCCATCATGAAGAACTCAGGACGCCAAAGTGCAAATCAAACTGCTTTAAGCTGCTTTATTCTTGTTCCTGCCTCATCAAGCTGCTGAACTGTAATGAATAATGAGTAAAATAAATGTTGTTGCATAAATCTTAATGCAACAGAGCAATGTACAATATATGCACAAGCACTTTAACGCTTAGCCCTTTAATTCTTAGATTTTCTTTTTAAACCATTGTGTTGTCAATGTCAGATTTCTAGTATCATGTCAAATGCCTCCAATATTTCAATGTTTTTATGTAAAGCACCAGACTGCAGCACTGTTCCCGGGACAAATTTCCCCTCTAAATAAAGTTTAATATACTTTACTCATTACAAATGTTTATATGGGCCATCTACTGAGAGAGATTGGTCTTGTACATATGGGATTTGAGGATGAGTGGAACCATTGATTATAAAAATGCGCTTTAAAGTGTACAATCTAACCAGACATGAAATACCAACTTTTGGTACTTGACAGTACCAAACCACAGTACTTGACTATGCTCAGTGCAAGTTTAGAACCAAAGCCCTGTATTGGGAGTCTGAATTTACAGTTATAAAAAAGCTAATGTAGTGAAATGGTAGTGGTTCATATAACCATTTATTCGCTTGGAACTAATTCTCTTGGCCATGATTATTCATTCAACATTTAGTAATGATCAGCAATATATAGAATGTATTTCCTCAGAATGTATAGTTATGGCTGTACATCAACAGGAGGATAAGTCTGTGTCTGTGTGCATGAGCACATGTGTAAAGTTGTAAAAATCAGTGCCAGCACTTATGTTGTAAGCATTTTCTAAGATAAGAGCCATACACAGTAATAAGCACACAAGACGAGCCCATTGTATCCCAGTACTTTTGCACATTCTTAGTTATAATGAGGTTAGAGGGAAGCGCGTCAGTTACAGTCTGGGTCTTGCTGAGGGCTACCCAGTTAGAGCACGAATGTGTAGCAACAACAGGAGAAGTCTGTGGCTGCTCAACGCTCTAGCGTTTTCACACAGACAAACATGTCTTCTAGCCCCTTTTTCGTGTGTGATATGACAGATGGGAGCATCTGATGCAATTGCTTTTAGCTTTATTGACCTGTAAAATGATAGCGTACATCAAGCAGCCTTTTAGTACATTTCCATGGTACAAAAAAAGGACTTTTATTGCCTGTACATATTTGTTTTGTCCACACCGGTTTTGTTTTATATGTATAATAGGGTTACTAAGGCTTTAAAACTAGTTTGACTAGAAAGTCATAGATCAGCACACGTATAAGCTTTCAACATCATTTCATCATCTTTCTCAGTGGGTAGAGGATGGATTCCATGTGGTTAAAAGCTCTGTAAAAAAGACAATAGGTTGACCTTGAGTTGGGATTTGTTATTTTTTCAAATTACTGTCTCCAAAGTCAAGAATGAATTTTCATACACAACCTAAACCCAGACGTCCCAGAAGCACTCCTTATACCTGGTAGGGAGATTTACCTTATTCCTACCTAAAAAGAGTTACAGATAAGGATCAGTGGACATCTTGCAGAATATAGGCAATCATGTTAAAGTCTTGCATGTACCCTAGTCTATGGCGTTTTCTACTAACAGGAGACTTTTGTTCCCTGATTTTAGCCTTTAGGGCATTGCCTCCCTACAGGCAACATAAGTAGGCAACCCTGTAAAATCTTCACCAAGCCTGGGGAGAACGATTTCCAGAAGGAAACAGTGAGATTAATATAATGTTAGAAAACGGTTTGTGCTGTGGCTTCACTAGAGAGGAGGGTGTTAATCAGAGCTGGAGGAAGATCCTGAAAGTTGCAGTGCTGCAATATGAAAATACTGTATTACAAGTAAAAGTTGTGCATTGAAAATGTTAGCACACTGTACTTAAAGTATCAGAAGTAAAGGCAGGGTACTCATAAATCAAACAAGTGCCCCCATGACTATTATCCATTCATCCATCCATTAGCTACACCGATTATCCTTTTGAGGGCTGCAACGGGGCTGGAGCCGATCCCAGCTTACATTGGCCGAGAGGCACGGTACACACTGGACAGGCTTGCCAGTCGATCTGCTTAAGAGTGAATAAGATAAATGCCTTAAACTTAAATTTATACAAGGTAAACTGGATTGAGGATGACTGGAACAAGGAAACAACTACTTACGACTTCTTCTCTTTCCACAGTAAAGCACAAGTTTCCCTTGCTCTTTTGTGTAACGGAGGCACTTTTGTCAAATGGGAGACAAATCCTGATGAAGTCTGATCTCACTGCTTATCCAAAACACCCACAAAACACT